>NC_056625.2:168382274-168689774 GCF_002870075.4 Lactuca sativa | reverse complement strand
CAAAACTTGCCCTCAAGTTTTGGAATTTTCAAAGTCTCATTAAATGAAGTTTTAATTCCAAACCATAGAATTTTAAAAGTTAAAATTCATCCCTTATACTTTATAATATTACAAGCTTAATAATATATATATATATATATATATATATATATATATATATATATATATATATATATATATATATATATAAGACAAAGTCGGTCTTACCGTTAATAGGCCTCATTCACGAAGTCGGTCTATGAGGGGGTATAAGGTTACTGCCTATAAAATGGTTGTTTAATGGGTGTCAGCTCTCACCCACCACTTCCTTGACTAGTGGAGGGTCGTTAGCCGAACGGGTAATATAGGACATTAATTCTCCCTCATTAAAAGTATAATGATAAAAAAACATAAAGTAACTACTTTTATTAAATTCCCAATCTTAGTTACTTTAGGAAAAATGTGAAATGGTGCTAATCCATGAAATTACACTTTTCACCTTGTTAAGTTGTTAGTGGAGCATGTGTGGTTAACCAGCACACTAATCTGGGACTGACGATGTGTGCCAAAGGGTAACTTGGTGTTAATCATAGATCAATAGAGCGTGTGTGGTTAACCGGCACATTAATTTGGTGATTTGTAACATTGGGTGTTCCAAGGTAATTTGCATGGTTATTCACTCCTTGTTTGTGAACCTCGGCATCCCAGTCACAAACTTGAAGGGCACAATCGAGATTTAAACATGCCATTGAAAAGTTAAATGAATCTTAAAAATCTAGGAATTTCAAATCCAGTTAAAACTTAATAATCTATTTCATTTTTCATGGTGGAAATTAGTAAATCGTCATTTACCTACCTTAAAATATTTTACAATTGGATTACGACATCCCTCTTCGCAATTGTAGAATATTGTGCTGGGTCCTAGCCTTAATATTTCACATTGGGTGTAATATTAAGGATTATCATCTAAACTAAAATTTGTTCTTCATCTTTTACAGATGTCTATCCCAAACAAGGCTTCTAATTTCGAACTTCAATGATTGGATTTAAAACATCAGGATGGTTATTCGTTATGAGGACAAAGAATATATCCTTGATAAAGAGCTAAAGGAGATTGATGTAACCACTACTACTCCTGAAAAAATCTTTGAACACACTACTCATGACAGGGATGTGACAAAGGTGTCGTGGCTAATGATTGCAACCATGACTGCTGAGCTACAGAAGTCCTATGAGGACTACTACCCCTATGAAATGTATCATGACTTGATGGAAAGATACCATCAAAGTGCTCGATAGTAGAGGTATGAGATCATTGCCTCCATGATCACAACCAAAATAAAGGACGGTGAACCCATCACGACCCACTTGCAAAAGATGCAGAGATTCGTGGATTGCTTGCTAAAATTGAAACTCAATTTTGATGAAGAGTTGGCCATAGATATTATTCTACACTCTTTACCTCCTTGTTATAATCAAATTCGTATGACCTATCATATGTTCAAGGAGGAGGTCACTCTTAGCAAGCTTCAAGGCCTTCTTAGGACAGCAGAAAGCAATCTGAAAGGCAAGTAGGTTGTGTTTAATCCTACTACTACTTTTGCCCCTGTCCTGGCAATTGGAAAAGGGGAGGGAAAGAAGATGAAGGCTCCCTACAAGAGCCGTAAGGGAAATTCTCTTGATGGATCCTGTTCTAGTGGGACCATATATGGTTCTGCTAATCCTTCTTCCAATCCGAAGGAAGTAGAGTGCTTCCACTGTCACAAAAAAGGGCACTAGAAAGAAAGCTGCCCCGAGTACTTGCAAGACATAAGGATGGCAAGATCAAGCCCTCCTTCACAGGTATTAACGCTATTCAATCTAATAACTCATCACATGCTAATTCTTGGGTCCTTGATACAGGTTGTGGTATTCACATTTGTTCTGACTTGTAGGGACTAAAAAGAAGTAGGGATGTGGAGCACGGGAAGATAAACTTAATCATGGTTTAAATTTAGATTTGAATAATTGTTGTTACTTAGCTGATATGGCAAGAAATGTTATTTCCTTTCACAGTTTGTATAAACAAGGTTTTACCTTTTCCTTTAATAATAAAAATGGCGGTATTTATGCTTATTGTAATGGTGTATTTTATTTTGAAGCATTACCTTGCAATGGTATATATGAAACTGTGATGATTATAGATAACTTAGGAATTAATGTGTTGAATATTGATTCCTCTAATGAGTTAGATAAAGCATGCTTGTAGCATTATCGTCTTAGACACGTCAACAAGAAGCGCATAGCCCAACTCCAAAAGGATGGAGTTTTGGAGTCATTCGACATAAAATCGGATGACACTTGCGAATATTTTTTACTTGGAAAGATGACCAATTCACCCTTCACTGGTACTTGTGAAAGGGGAGAAGGTTTGTTGGATCTCATACTCACTAATGTGTATGGACCATTCAGAAGCACCACAAGGAGTGCTAACCGCTTCTATGTGACTTTTACTGATGATTATAGTAGATATGGGTATATTTACTTAGTCAACCATAAGTCAGAAACCTTTGAAACGTTCAAAGAGTTTAAGCAAGAAGTGGAGAATCAATTGGGCAGGAAGATAAAGATGGTGTGATCCGATCGTGGAGGAGAGTATCTTAGTATCGATTTCCTTGACTATCTAAAGGAATGTGGAATTGCTTCGCAATGGACACAACCTAGGACACCACAGCTTAATGGTGTGACTAAGAGGCGCAATAGAAACTTTCTAGACATGGCTCGTTCCATGATGAGTCAAGTTTCATTACCTATCTCATTCTGGGGGTATGCCTTAGAGACTGCTGCCCATATCCTTAATCTAGCCCCTAACAAAAAGGTTTCCAAAACACCTCACGAGATGTGGACTGGGAAAGTTCCCACATTAGATCACAACAAAGTTTGGGGTTGTGAGGCTTTTGATAGAAAAGAAACTCACGACAAGCTCGAACCTCAGAGTAAGCAATGTATTTTCATCGGCTACCCACAGAAATCCTTTGGATATCTCTTCTATAGACTGAGTGACAATGTTGTGTTCGTTGCGAGGAGAGGAGTTTTTCACAAGAGAGAACTCATAGGTCAAGGAAACAGTGGGAGGCAGATTGACCTTGAAGAGCTTCAAGAGTCAAGCGGTGAAGGAACCTCAAACACTAGCAATCAACCCAAGGAGGAAACTCCAGTTGATCCAATTGACGAGTCCTTACCTCTGAGGCGTTCAAGTAGAGTTAGAAATACACCTGAGTTTTATGGTCTCCATATTACTGTTGAAGGTGATACATTTATCATTGATAGCACACACTGGTAAATTTGTATGAACCTAACAACTACAAGGAAGCCATGGCAGGCCCCGAGTCTGCAAAATGGAAAGAGGCTATGGACAGTAATATTCAGTCCATGTATGACAATCAAGTTTGGAACTTGGTTGACAATTTACCAGGTCATAAGATAGTTGGGTGCAAATGGATCTTCAAGAAGAAGACCGACATGGATGGGGATGTACACACATATAAGGCACTACTGGTTGAGGGCTTTACTCAAACTCCGGGAGTTGACTATGATGAGACCTTCTCACCAGTAGCGAAGATTAAATCTATAAGGTTTATGTTGGCCATTGTTGGATTTCATGATTATGAAATATGGAAAATGGATGTCAAAACCTCTTTCCTTAATGGAAAGTTGGCTGAAGATGTCTACATGAGTCAGCCAGAGAGTTTTGTCAATTCAAAGTAACCTAATAAAGTGTGTAAGCTTAAGAAATCCATTTATGGATTGAAACAAGCATCTCGCAGATTGAATCTTTGTTTGATGAGAAATTCAAAGAGTAAGGATTTTCGAGAAGCGAGGATGAGTCCTGTGTATATGTCAAAGCTAGTGGGAGTATAGTGACCTTTCTGGTATTGTTTGTAGATGACATACTGCTCATAGGAAATGATATTCCACCCTTGTAGGAGGTTAAGTCCTGGTTTGAGAAGTGTTTTGCTATGAAGGACCGTGGAGAAGTTGTTTATATCCTAGGGATAAGGATATTGAGAGACAGAAGTAAAGGCTAATAGGACTTAGTCAAAGTACCTACTTGGACAAGGTGTTGAAACGTTTCAGCATGGAGAACTCCAACAAAGGTGACTAACCTATCTAATGTAATGCCAAACTGAGTAAGACTCAGAGTCCGAGTACAAAGACTGAAATAGCATAAATGAGTCATATATCATATGCTTCCGTAGTTCGTTCGATCATGTATGCTATGACTTGTACTCGCCCTGATGTAGCCTTTGCTTTGAGCATGGTAAGCAGATATCAAGGGAATCCGGGTAAAGCTCATTGGAATGTAGTTAAGAACATTCTTAAGTACATGTGGAGGAGTAAGGATTGGATCCTTACCCTCGGTGGGAGTGATGACTTGAGAGTGGTAGGGTATAGCGACGCCAACTTCCAAACCGATAGAGATAATTTCTGGTCTCAGTTGGTCTGGGTGTATACCCTGAATGGAGGAGCAGTGACATGGAATAGTTCCAAGAAGGAAACTATAGTTGATTCAACGTGTGAATCAGAATACATAGCAGCAAGCAAAGCATCAAAGGAGGCAATATGGTTGAAAAACTTTATCGGAGACCTTGGAGTCGTTCCATCCATAAAGGAGCCTATGAAAATTTTCTGCGATAATGAAGGCACGGTTGCCTTAACTAAGGAACCGAGAGATCATGGTAGATCCAGGCATACCGACATAAAATACCACTTCATAAGACATCAGGTGGAAGAAGGGCACCACATGGTAAAAGGGATATCATCAGAGGACAACCCAATAGATCCTCTTACAAAAGGACTGACTAGGGTTAAACACTTGCTGCATGCGAGGAGCATTGGGCTAAAGGACGATATTAGTTTTAGTAATTAGATAAACCAAAACTTGTAATAGCTAAATTGTAATTGACATTTAATGATGATTAAAAGGAGTTTTATTTTTAACTAAAGTTACTGTCTTGTGTCAATTAATTACTATTGTTTCACTTTGCATGTTTTGACTTGTAGAATAATAAAATTATTATTATTATTATTCAAACTATCCATAGTCGATCATACGTTGGAAGTAAGTATGAAGTAAGATTGTCATGAGTTGGCTTATAAGATTGTCTAAGGAGTTAGGCATTGCAACAGGTTTGCTACATGATTCATGAGTACTTCTGAAATAAGATTCAAGTATTAGATCAACCTACGCTCACTTGCATCACTTCATGGAATTTATCATGAGTGATCGTGAGACAATAATATCATATAAGTCTTTAAACCTAGATATATGAGTTGTTGACTACAATTTGGTTGTGCATTGATGATATGAAAATGCATCAGTAACTTGATGTTATAAAACGTATCGTTGTGCATGATTTGATGAGTAGTTAATACAAGCATATAATGTCAAAGTTTATCTGTTCCTTTTATCCTAAGGGGATTAAAAGCAATATCTTGGGCCTTTAAATGATTTCGTTTTGACTTATGTCCTGCAGTGGTTTCTCGATCTCTGATTTGTTTGACATAGAACTAAATAGAACACATAAATTGGGTTCTGACCGGGCCCGACACATAAGTCAAAACCAAATCATCGAGGGGCCCAGATGTCGCTTCTATTGCTAGAAGGAACAGATAAACTTCGAATCATATGCTTGTACCAACTCATAGTCAACAACTCACATCTCTAGGTTTGAAGATATATATGATATTACCGTCTCATGATCGCTCGAGATAAATTCCATGAAATGATACAAGTGAGCATGGATTTAATCCAATACTCAGACCTTATGAACACTCATGAATATTGTAGCAACCATTGCAATGTCTAATGCACCTCAGACAAATCTTACAAGCCAGATTCATGACAGTCTTAATTCAATACCTACTTCCAACGTATGACCAAATGTGGAGAGTTTTGAATAATATAATTATTCTTGAAGTCAAAACATGCAAAATTGAAACAATAGTAAATGATTAACATAAGATAGTAACACCTCACTTATAAATAAACAACAACTTTTATTTAATCATCAAATGTCAATTACATTTACAAGTTTCAGAAATAGCTATCTAATTATTAAAACTAATATCGTCTCTCAGCCCAATGCTCCTCGCATGCTGCAAATGCCTAACCCTAGTCAGTCCCTTCGTGAGGGGATCAGCAGGGTTCTCTTCTGACGATACCCTCTTTTCCACGAGGAGTCCTTCTTCTATCTTGTGTCTTATGAAGTGATATTTTTTGTCATTGTGTCTGGATCTACCATGATCTTTTGGTTCCTTGGCTAATGAAACCACATTATTGTTGTCACCGAAAATCTCCATAAGCTCTTATATAGCTGGTACAACTCCAGGGTCGCCAATGAAGTTCTTCAGCCATATCGCCTCCTTTTCCGCTTCACTCACTGCTACGTACTTTGATTCACAAGTAGAATTAGCTATTGTGTCCTGCTTGGAAATTTTCCAAGTAATTGCTCCTCCATTTAGGGTAAAGACCCAGCCTGACTGAGAGCGGAAATTATCATATCAGTCTGAAAACTAGCATCGCTATACCCTGCTACTCTCAACTCATCACTCCCATCGAGGGTAAGAACCCAGTCCTTAGTCCTCCGTAGGTACTTGAGAATATTTTTTATCGCAGTCCAATGAGCCTTGCCAAGGTTTCCCTGATATCTGCTGACCATGATTAAAGCAAAGGCCACATCAGAATGAGTCTAAGTTATAGCAAACATGATCGAGCCAATACCGGAAGCATATGGTAATCGACTCATCTCAGCTATCTCAGCCTCTGTACTCGGACTCTGAGTCTTACTCATTCTGGCATTGTGTTGGATCGGTAGGTCTCCTTTCTTGGAATTCTCCGTGGTTAACCTCTTCAACACCTTATCCAAGTAGGTACTCTGACTAAGTCCAATTAGTCTTTTACTCCTGTCTCTCAGTATTCTTATCCCTAGGATATAGGCAGCTTCTCCAAGGTCCTTCATAGCGAAACACTACCCAATCCAGGACTTAACCTCTTGCAAAGTTCGGATGTCATTTCCTATGAGTAATATGTCATCCACACATAGTACCAAAAAACTAACTATATTTCCACTAGCCCTAACATATACACAAGACTCATCCTCGCTCCTCGAAAAGCCAAACTCTTTGACTTTCTCATCGAAGAAAAGATTCCATCTGCGAGATGCTTGTTTCAATCCATAAATGGATTTCTCAAGCTTACACACTCTATTAGGGTACATCGCATCAACAAATCCCTCTGGCTGATTCATGTAAACATCCTCAGCCAACTTTCCGTTAACGAAAGAGGTTTTGACATCCATTTTCCATATTTCATAATCATGAAATGTAGCTATGGCTAGTAGTGTTGGATAAGGTGTCTAAGTCCAAAACTATTTTTGGTATGTACTTGACCCAATTTGGCATGGTACATTCCAGTTGCATGGCATCATGCATTTGGATGGACTAAAATGAGAGAAATAACACTTATGGTTTATTAGTATATTATAAGTTCTAATATATTAATATTATTTAATTAGTACTGATCAAGAATTAATTTAGAATTAATTAAGTGATCAAAAAGTGACTAGTTAAATATATGGGTTGATTGTGTAAATCACTCTTAGTTGTATAATGGGCTAATGCTCCATGGATTATCAAGTTGGGCTAAAACCCATAGGATGCTCCATGGTGGTTATATAACCCATGGGTCATGGAAATGAAAGGTCATGAAAATTAGGGTTGACATAGTATAACCGTAATGGTAACACACTATATAAGGATCAACATGTTCACCAAAATCGGCCACTTAAGCAAGAGTGAGAGGGCATAGCCGATTTCTAAGTGTGTGACATTTCTCTCAATTCATTCCAAAAAGCATTTGGTGTTGTGTGAGACACTTGAGGCATCGCACTTGGGGTGCTAGGATCACAAGGTTTTCAAGGAATCCAAATTACTACAAGGTATGTACTTCTAACTATCTTTTATGATTAAAGTTCCCCATGTATGCTAGATAGGATTAAGAACCTTGGAAATCGAATTTTTCATGTATCTTAGTCAAACATAGATCCAAGGTTTCTAGGGTTGCATGAACACCTTAGGAGTGTTAGAATGCTCAAAACCCTTCAGTGGTATCAGAGCCTAGGCTTGTTTGTTTGATACCTAATGAAAAATAGTGAAAAAAAAGTTAAAATTCCTGCTGTCTGTAGAACGGACTCGCCAAGTCCATGGGGGGACTCGACGAGTCCAAGAGAATCTTCAACCAACTTGGTGAGTTGGTTCTTGCACTCGACGAGTTGGTCAGACAGAGTGTAGATTTTTGATTTTTGCTGCCGGAAATGGACTAGAAACATTACCCTAAACTGTTTTGGTGTTTTAAAACTTGTTTTAGGTGGTGTAATGGTTGTTCTAATCCATTTACAATGGCTAATATCAAAATTCCATGTTTATATGTGTTCATATGTTCTTGAAATTTTGATATGAATATTCATGTTCTCATGACTTCTTGCAAGATCATAGGAATTATGTGCTATTGATTGGTAGTTAATTCATGATCTTGATGCGTTTTAATGGAGTCCATAACTTGTCCTCAGGTTATGGATAACCAAAAGTCACTTTGTAATAAATCCATTAAAAGAACACATAAGCTACAAAAAAATGAAGAGTCTTCATTTTTAATAAACAATAACTCATAAGTTATGAATTGAAAAGTTTTGTAAAGTTACAAAACTTGCCCTCAAGTTTTGGAACATGTAAAGTCATCTAGTAAACTTTAGTTCCAACCGCTAGAATTTTAAAAGTTAAATTTCAACCCTTATACTTTATAATATTATAAGTTAATATATATATATATATATATATATATATATATATATATATATATATATATATATATATATAAGATCAAGTCGTTTTACCGTTAGTAGGCCTCATTCACGAAGCCGGTCTATAAGGAGGGTATAAGGTTGTTGTCTATAAAATGGCAGCTTAATGGGTGTCCACTCTCACCCACCGCTTCCTTGACTGGTGAAGAGTTGTTAGCCGAACAGGTAGGAAAATGACTTTAAATTTTCATTAAAAGTATAATGATTATTATAAAGTCACTAAATGCTTTTATAAATTCTCAATTTTAGTTACTTTAGGAAAATGTGAATAAGGTACTAACCCATGAAATTACACTTTACACTTTGATAAAAATCATTAGTGGAGCATGTGCGGATAACCGGCACACTAACTTGGACTTAACAAGGTAGGCAAAGGGTGACTTAAGGACTTTCATAGGTCGGTGGAGCGTGTATGGTTAACCGGCACATCGATTGAGTGAAAAACATTAAGGGTACCAAGTAATTTGCATGGTTACTTCACACCTTGTTTTGTGATCCTCGACATCCCAGTCACAAAACTTGAAGGGCACACTCGAGATTGAAACATGCCATTGAAAAGTTCAATGAATCTCAAAAGAATTTAGGAGTTTCTAAAAACCAATTAAAACCTAATAATTTATATTTCGTTTTTCATGGTGGAAATTGGTGAATCGTCATTCACCTACCTTTAAAGTATGTTATAGCTTAGATTACGGCATCCCTTTTCTAAGTTATAATATATTGTGATTGGATCCTAGCCTTAATATTACATTTGGGTGTTTTATTAAGGACTATCTTTATATCTAATCTAAACTTGTTTTCTTCTTTTCAGATTTCAACCAACAATGTTGCTTCTGGCTCTAACCCTACCGGCTCTATCTCTCTCATGAACCTTTTGAGAGAGTCATCTTTGATGGATCCAACTTTATGGATTTGATCAGGAGCATCAGGATGGTTACTCGGTATGAGGACAAGGAATATGTCCTCAACAAGGAGCTTAAGGTACCCGAGATGTCTGCCTCTCCTGAGGAGGTCGCTGAATATGAGGCACATGAAAGAGATGCTACCAAAGTGGCATGCATCATGTTGGTCACTATGACAGCTGAGCTCCAAAAGTCCTATGAAGACTACTATCCTTTTGAGATGCACTAGGATTTGATGGACCGCTACCATCAGAGTGCTCGTCAAGAGTGATATGAAATCATCTCGTCCATGATAACAACCCGGATGAAAATGGTGAACCTATCACAGGCATTATGCAGAAAATGCAAAGGTATGTGGACCGTTTGCTGAAACTTAATGTGAACTTCCCCAAGGAGTTGGCAATAGATATCATTTTGCACTCCTTACCCTCATGTTATGATCAATTCCGCATGACATACCACATGAACAAGGAGGAAGTTACCCTCAGCAAGCTTCAAGGACTCCTAAAGACCGGTGAAATGGGTCTTAAAGGTAAGTTGGTTGTTACCACTCCTACTCCTACTCCAAACTCCGCTCCTGTCCTGGCAATCGGGAAACGTAGAGGGAAAAAGAGGAAGAACCCTTCGAAGGGTACCAAGGGTAAAACCCTTGATGGCTCCTTGTCAAGTGGAACCAAGAAAGGTTTCGTCACTCCTTCTTCTAACCCAAAAGAGGCTGAATGCTTCTATTGCCATGAAAATTCGCATTGGAAGCGGAACTGCCCAAAGTACCCGCAAGATATCAAGGATGGGAAAGTGAAACCCACCCATGTAGGTATTTACACAATATTGTCTAATAACTCACCCTATTCTAATTCTTGGGTCCTTGATACAGGTTGTGGAATTCACATATGCTATGATTTGCAAGGACTAAGAAGAAGTGAGAATGTGGAGCATGGAAAGATAAACTTGATCATGGGGAATAGGAAAGCTTCACCTGTCACCAAGATTGGAGTTTATTCTTTTTTGCAAAGTAGTGGGTTTAAATTATATTTGAACAAATGTTGTTACTCGCCTAAAATGGAAAGAAATATTATTTCCTTTCATGCTTTGTACAAACAAGGTTTTACCTTTTATTTTGATAATGAAGTTGGTGGAATAAATGCTTTTTTTAATAATATTCTTTATTTTAAAGCATTACCTTGTGATGGTGTGCATGAAGCTATGTCTGTTGTAGATCACCTAGGAAATAATGTGGTGTGTATTGATTCTTCGAATAATAATAACTTAGATAAAGCATCTTTATGACATTGTCATCTTGGATATGTAAGAAAGAAATGCATAGGACAACTCCAAAAGGATGGAGTCTTGGAGTCATCTGACCTAAAGTCAGATGATAGTTGTGAATCATGCTTACTTGGAAAAATGACAAAGTCACCCTTTACTGGTTCTTGTGCAAGAGGTGAAGGTTTGTTGGATCTAGTGCACACAGATGTGTGTGGACCCTTCAAAACTACCACAAGGGATGCTAATCGTTATTATGTGACTTTTACAGATGATTTTAGTAGATACGATTATGTCTACTTAATCAAGCATAAGTTAGAGACTTTTGAAAGGTTTAAAGAGTTTAAACAAGAAGTCGAGAATCAATTGGGCAGGAACATTAAGATGCTTCAATCCGATCGTGGGGGTGAGTATCTTAGTATAGAGTTCCTCAACTATCTTAAGGAATGTGGGATTGTCTCACAATTGACACCTCCCAGGACACCATAGTTGAATGATGTGGCTGAGAGGCGTAATCGAACCTTTTTGTATATGGTTCATTCCATGATGAGTCGAGCTTTGCTACCAATCTCATTTTCGGGGTATGCCTTAGAGACTACCACCGATATCCTTAATCTAGTCCCTACAAAGAAATTTGCCAAAACTCCTCATGAGATGTGGACTGGAAAAGTTTCTAGTCTAGACCACATCAAGATTTGGGGTTGCGAGGCTTTTGTGAGGCGTGAGACTCACGATAAGCTCGAACCTCGAAGTGAGAGGTGTATTTTCATCGGCTACCCACAGAAATCCTTTGGTTACCTCTTCTACAAACCTAGTGAGAATGTGGTCTTTGTAGCAAGGAGGGGTGTGTTTCGAGATATATATATATATATATATATATATATATATATATATATATATATATATATATATATATATATATATATATAGAGAGAGAGAGAGAGAGAGAGAGTTAATAAGCCAAGGAAACAGTGGGAGGAAAATTGACCTCGAAGAAGTTCAAGAGTCAAGTGGTGAAGAAACTTCAAACCCTAGCAGTCAACCTGAGGTGGAAACTCCTGTTTATCCAATTGACAGGTATGTACCTCTGAGGCGTTCCACAAGGGTTATGACTGCACCTGAGCACTATTATGGTTTCCATATTACTGCGGAAAGTGAGCCACTTATCAGTGATGAGACACTGGTAAGTCTGGATAAACCTAACAACTATGTGGAAGCCATGGTAGGCCCGAGTCTACTAAATGGAAAAAGGCAATGGACAGCGAGATACAGTCCATGTATGACAATCAAGTTTAGAACTTGGTTGACTATGTACCAGGTCACAAGACAGTTGGGTGCAAATGGATATTCAAGACGAAGACCGACATGGATGGTAATGTACACACTTATAAGGCACGGCTGGTTGCAAAGGGCTTTTCTCAAACTCCGGGAGTTGATTATGATGATACCTTTTCACCAGTAGCAAAAATTAAGTCTATTAGGGTCCTATTAGCCATTGTTGCATTTCATGATTATGAAAAATGGCAAATGGATGTCAAAACCGCCTTCCTTATTGGAAGTTTGGCTGAAGATGTTTACATGTGTCAGCCAGAGAGTTTTGTCAGTACAGAATACCCTAATAGAGTGTGTAAGCTTGAGAAATCCATCTATGGATTGAAACAAGCACCTCGCAGATGGAATCTTTGTTTCGATGAGAAAGTCAAAGAGTTTGGCTTTTCGAGGAGTGAAGATGAATCTTGTGTGTATGTCAAGGCTAGTTCGAGTATAGTTAGCTTTTTGGTACTGTATATGGATGACATACTACTCATAGGAAACGACATCCCAACCTTGCAAGAAGTGAAGTCCTTGCTTGGGAAGTGTTTCGCTATGAAAGACCTAGGAGAAGCTGCCTATATTCTAGGGATAAGGATTCTGAGAGACTTGAGTAAAAGACTAATTGAACTTAGTCAGAGTACCTACTTGGATAAGGTGATGAAGAGGTTTAGCATGCAATATCCCAAGAAAGGAGAGTTACCCATCAAAAGTAACGTCGGATTGAGTAAGACTTAGAGCCCAAGTAGCAAGGCTGAGATAGCAGAAATGAGTCGAATACCTTATGCTTCTGCTGTAGGCTCGATCATGTATGCTATGACTTGTACTCGTCCTGATGTAGCCTTTTCTTTGAGCATGGTTAGAAGATATCAAGAGAATCCTGGCAAGGCTCACTGAACCGCAGTAAAGAATATCCTCAAGTACCTATGGAGGACTAAGGATTTGGTCCTTACCCTCGGTGGGAATGATTACTTGAGAGTTGTAGGGTATAGTGATGCTAGCTTCCAAACTCATAAGGATAATTTCCGCTCTCAGTCAGGTTGGGTCTTTACCTTAAACAGAGGAGCAATTACTTGGAAATTTTCCAAGCAGGAGACAGTGGCAGATTCAACTTGCGAATCAGAGTATATAGCAGCAAGCGAGGCAACAAAGGAGGCTATATGGCTAAAGAACTTCATTAGAGACCTTCGATTTGTACCATCTATAAAGGACCCTATGGAAATTTATGTGATAGTGAAAGTGCAGTCGCCTTAGCGAAGAACCAATGGATCATGGGAGATCCAGACACATTGACAGAAAATACGATTTCATCAGACATCGAATAGAAGAAGGACTCCTCGTGACAAAGAGGGTATCATCGGATGAGAACTCGGCAGATCCCCTCACGAAGGGACTAGGTAGGGTTAAGCATCTCCAGCATGCGAGACGCATAGGGCTGAAGGATGGTATTAGTTTTAGTAGTTAGATAGCTCTGAAATTTGTAAATCGTAATTGACATTTGATGAGGAATAAAAGTTGTGTTTATTTATGAGTAAAGTGTTGCTATCTTTTGTCAATCATTTACTATATTTCTTTTACATGCTTTGACTTCTAGAATAATTATGTTTGGTATATCATATTATTCAAATTCTCCACAGTCGGTCATATGTTGGAAGTAGGTATGAATCAAGACTGTCATGAGTTGGTTGTAGAGGTCTAAGTTGTTAGACATGACTACAACACTCATGAGTGCTCATAAGTTCTGAGTATTTGATTCAACCCACGCTCACTGGTATCACTTCATGGAATTTATCTCGAGTGAGAGTGAGACGGTAATATCATATAAGTCTTCAAACCTAGAGATATGACTTGTTGCCTATGAGTTGGTTATACATTGATTGTGCGAAAATGCATTGGTAACTCGATGTTATAAAACGTACTTTTGTGTGTGATTCAACAAGTAGTAGAACAAGCATATGAGTCGAAGTTTATCTGTTCCTTCTAGGATTAGAAGCGATAAATGGGCCCCTCGATGATTTTGTTTTGACCTATGTATCGGGCCCAGTCAGAGCTAAGTTGATGTGTTCAATTAAGTTTTGTGTCAAACAAATCGGAGATCGAGAAACAAACTGCTGGATAATAAGTAAGACATTGTTCCATGTATTTGTTCAGCTGATATCTTGAATAGAGGGTTATATGATCACTTATCTTAAATGGCGTATCATCATCGTCTTAGTTCCGAGAGACCTTGAAAAGAGCTACGATTGTTGATCGGTTCTTGAATTCATACTTGCAGTTATAGTTATTACACTTATCCAACTGGGAGACTGTTGGATAAGGTGTCTAAGTCCATAGCTATTTCTGGTATGTAATTAACCCGGTTTGGCATGGTCCATTTGGGTTGCATGGCATCATGCATTTGGATAGACTAAAATGAGAGAAATAACACTTATGTTTTATTAATATATTATAAGTTCTAATATATTAATATTATTTAATTAGTATTGATCAAGAATTAATTTAGAATTAATTAAGGGATCAAAAGGTGACTAATTAAATATATGGGTTGATTGTGTAAATCACTCTTACTTGTATAATGGGCTAATGCTCCATGGATTATTAAGTTGGGCTAAAACCCATAGGATGCTCCATGGTGGTTATATAACCCATGGGTCATGGAAATGAAAGGTCATGACAATTTGGGTTTACATGGTATAACCGTAATTGTAACACACTATATAAGGATCAACATGTTCACCAAAATCGGCCACTTAAGCAAGAGTGAGAGGGTATAGCCGATTTCTAAGTGTGTGGCATTTCTCTCAATTCATTCCAAAAGCATTTGGTGTTGTGTGAGACACCTGAGGCATCGCACTTGGGGTGCTAGGCTCACAAGGTTTTCAAGGAATCCAAATTACTACAAGGTATGTACTTCTAGCTATCTTTTATGATTAAAGTTCCCATTGTATGCTAGATAGGATTAAGAACCTTGGAAATCAAATTTTGCATGTATCTTAGTCAAACATAGATCCAAGGTTTCTAGGGTTACATGAACACCTTAGGAGTGTTAGAATGCTCAAAACCCTTCAAGTAGAGCCCTAATAGACTTCATCTTCGCTACTGGGGAGAAAGTCTCATCATTGTCAACTCCCGGAGTTTGAGTAAAGCCCTTCGCTACCAGTCTCGCTTTGTAAGTATGCACCTTCCCATCCATGTCGGTCTTCTTCTTGAAGATCCATTTGCACCCAACTATCTTATAACCTGGTACATCGTCAACCAAGTTCCAAACTTGATTTTCATACTTGGACTGAATCTCGCTGTCCATAGCCTCCTTCCATTTAGCAGACTCGGGGCCTGCCATGGCTTCCCTGTAATTATTAGGTTTATCCAAATCTATCAGTGTACTCTCACTGATAAATGTATCACCTTTAGTAGTGATGTGATAATCATAATAAAAATCAGGTTTGTTCCTAACTCTAGTGGAATGCCTCGGAGGTACGGACTCATTTATCGGCTCAACAAGATATATCCATACCTACTATAATCACTTGTAAAAGTCACATAGTAGCGATTAGCATCCCTAGTGGTGGTTTTGAATGGTCCATGCACATCTGTGTGTATGAGGTCCAACAAACCTTCACCCCTCTCACAAGTACCAGTGAAGGGTGATTTTGTTATTTTTCCAAGTAAACAAGACTCACAACTATCATTTGATTTTAGGTCAAATGATTTCAAAATTGCAGCCTTTTGGATTTGGCCTATGTGCTTCTTGTTGACATGTCCAAGACGACAATGCCACAAGGATGCTTTATCCAAGGTAATCGAAGAATCAATATGAAATACATTATTTCTAAGTTGTCTACAATCTACACAGTTTCATATACACCATCACAAAGTAATGCTTTAAAATAAAACACATCATTATAAAAAGCATCAATAGCACCAATTTTATTATCAAATGAAAATGTGAATCCTTGCTTGTACAAACTATGAAAGGAAATAATATTTCTTTCCATTCCTGACGAGTAACGACATTTATTCAAATATAAAGTTAACCCATTATTAAGCAATAAAGAATAGACTCCAATCTTGGTCACAGGTGATGCTTTCTTATTGCCCATGATTAAGTTTATCTTCTCGTGCTCCACTTCTTCACTACTTCTTAGGCCCTGCAAATCAGTACAAATATGAATACAACAAACTGTATCAAGCGCCCAAGAGTTAGTATGCAATGATTTTTTGGACCATATGGTATAAATATCTGCATGGGTGGGTTTAACTTTCCCATCCTTTACATCCTGCAAGTACTTAGGGCAGCTTCGCTTCCAGTTCCCCTTTTCGTGGCAGTAGAAGCATTGTGCTTCCATGTGGTTTGAAGAAGGAGGAATGGGACCTTTCTTGGTCCCACTTGAAGGGGAGCCATCAAGAGACTTTCCCTTGGTACCCTTCGAAGGGGTCTTCCGCTTCTTCCCCTTTCCCTGCCCAATTGCCAGAACAGGGGCTGTTGTAGGAGTAGGTGTAGAAGTAACAACCGATTTACCTTTAACGCCACTCTCAGCGGTCCTTAAAAGTCCTTCAAGTTTGCTAATTGTGACTTCCTCCTTGTTCATATGATAAGTCATATGAAACTGATCATAACTTGGAGGTAAGGAATGGATAATGATATCAATCGTCATGTCCTCAGGGAAGTCCACATTAAGCTTTAGCAACCGGTCCACGAACCTTTACATTTTCTACAAGTGGCCGGTGATGGGTTCACCATCCCTCATCCTGGCTGTTATCATGGAGAAGATGATTTCATACCTCTCTTGACGCACACTCTGATGGTACCTTTCCATCAAATCCTAGTGCATTTCATAGGGTAGAAATCTTCATAGGATTTCTGTAGTTCGGGAGTCATAGTAGCCAACATTATGCAGGACACTTTAGTAACATCCCTCTCATGTGCAGCAAACTCCGCAATCTCCTCAGGAGTAGCAGTGGACTCATTGTTGACCTTAAGCTCCTTGCCAAGGACATATTCCTTGTCCTCATAGCGGGTAATCATTCTGATGTTCCTAATCCATTCATTGAAATTAGAACCATCAAAAGTGACTTTCCCACACAAGTTCATGAGGGAAAAGGAGCCTGTAGGGTTTGAGCCAGCAGCAGTGTTGGAAGACATCTGAAATAAAAGAAAGACAAGTTTTAATTAGATAAGGAGTCCTTAATAAGTCACCAAACTGAAATATTAAGGCTAAGATCCTAAAAACTATTTCATAACTTGGAAGAGCGATGTCGTAATCCAAGCTATAAAATATTTGAAGATAGGTAAATGATGATTTACCAATTTCCACCATTATAAACAAAATAAATTATTAAGATTTAATTGGATTTGAAACTCCTAGATCTTTTGAGATACATTGAACTTTCAATGGCATGTTTAAATCTCGATTGTGCCCCATCAAGTTTGTGACTGGGATGCCGAGGATCACAAACAAGGTGTGAATAACCATACAAATTGACTTGGTACCCTTAATTTTATCACCCAATCAATGTGCTGGTTAACCACACGTGATCCACCGATCTATGATAAAACTTAAGTCACCCTTTGCCACTCTTAATAGTCCTTGTTAGTGTGCCGGTTAACCACACATGCTCCACTAACGACTTGGTAAGGTACAAAGTGTAATTTCATGGGTTAGCACCTATTTCACATTTTACTAAAGTAACTAAGATTGGGAATTAATAAAGGTTTAGATACTTTATAATTTCATTACACTTTTATTGAGTATTAAGGTCCTACCCTACCCGTTCGGCTAATGACCCTCCACCAGTCAAGGAAGCAGTGGGTGAGACTGGACACCTATTAAACCGCCATTTTATAAGCAGTAACCTTATACCCCCTTTATAGACCAGCTTCGTGAATGAGTCCTACTAATGGTAAGACTGACTTATTCTTATACATACATACATACTTATATATATATATATATATATATATATATATATATATATATATATATATATATATAATTAAACTTTTAATATTATAGAAGTATAAGGGTTGAATTAAAAACTTCTAAAATTCTAAGGGACTATTTGGAATTAAAGTATTAATGTGTGAGACTTTACAAATTCCAAACTTGAGGGCAAGTTTTGAAACTATTCAACACTTTTAAACTTCATAACTTCTAAGTTAATGGTTGATTAAAATGAAAGACTTTTCATTTTTATGTAACATATGTGGTTTTAAATGGACATTCAAAGAGTGACTTTTGGTAATCCATAACTTGAGGACAAATTATGGATTCCATTAAAACACATAATTGATCAACAACTAATCATTAAACAATTCAGCAAATAATTCCTATGATCTAACATTAACTCATAAGAACATGAACATTCATATCAAAATTTCAAGAATCATATTAACACATATAAAACATGGAATTTTGATATTAGCCATTGTAAATGGATTAGAATAACCATTACACCATCTAAAACAAGTTTTAAAACACCAAAATAGTTTAGGGTAATGTTTCTAGTCCATTTCTAGCAGCAAAACTCGAAAAACTACACTCTGACAAGCCAACTTGTCGAGTGCATGAATTGGCTCGTCGAGTTGGTCGCATATAGGCATGGACTCGTCGAGTCCTCCCATGGACTCAGCGAGTCCACTCGGTAGAATGCATAAAACATGAGTTTTTTCAACTATTTGCATCAAGTATCAAGAAAACAAGTCGAGGCTCTGATACCACTATTGTGTTTTCGGCATTCTAACACTCCTATGGTGTACATGCAACCCTAGAAACCTTGGATCTATGTTTTCTCTAAAATACATGCAAAAAAATTTTCCAAGGTTTACAACCTAACTAGCATGTTACGGGGTACTTGTAATACAAAACTTTAAGTAGAATAACATACCTTTCTTTTGTAGTTGATTGCTTAGAGTTTTAGAGCCTAGCACTGATAGTGTGGATGCCTCAAGTGGTGTCACAAATCACCCAAAAAATTTTGGAAGTACTTGAGAGAATATGATGCTCACTAAAATCAGCCCACTCTTGTTTCTCACACACACTAGTGCCAGTTCTAGAACCAATGACCTCTTTATATAGTATGGCAGATTAGGGTTAAACCCTAATACCCATGACTCTTCATTTACCTAGGATCCATGAGTTAAAAGCTCCATGGACTATCCATGGACTTCCACATACTCTTAGCCCATCCTAAATAACTCTTAGCCCAATCCATATATATTTAAGAGTCCATATTTAATTAGCCTCTTTTGATCAATAAATTAATTCCAAAATCAATTCTTGATTAACACTAATTAAATAATACGATTTCATATTAATATATTATAACTTATAATATATTAATAGATCATAAACATCTTATTCTCAAAGGTATATCCATGCAAATTGTTAGGTAAAGTGCAACCCAAATGGACCATGCCGGGTCGGGTCAAGCTCATATCAAATATAGTTACGGACCTAGACACCTTATCTAACATATTTTTGTGGATAAAGTGCTTCAAGAGTTTTGTTTTGAAAAGAAAATAAGCAATTTATTCACACCCGAAGACCTAATAATGTATGCGATATGCTTTCAAGAAGAACTACGGGTTAGGGTTCATCATCCCTAACATTCCAAAAAATCCATTCAGTTTTGTAGAGTCGAGTGCTTTCATGAAAAAATCAGCTATTTCTTCATGATTTGGCACAAAAATAAGTTCGATGTTACCTTTGAGGATGTGGTCTTTGATGAAGTGGTACCGTAGCTCTATGTGTTTCGTCTTTGGGTGATGAACAGGATTATGAGAAATCGCTATTGCACTCTTTGAATCACAACAGATGGGCACCCGCAACATTCTATACACTTAGTCCAAAATTTGTGTCTTTATCTAAAGGACTTGGGTGAATCAACTGGCTGCGGCCACATATCTTCCTCTGCAGTAGACAAAGAAACACAATTTTATTTTCTTGAAGACTAGCTAACAAATCTTCCACCCAAAAAAATGACATCCATCCGAGGTGCTCTTTCGATCGTGTCTGCATCTGGCATGATCTGCGTATTTGAAAGCTCAAAGATTGAAGTCGTTACCCGCAGGGGTACCAAATACCTAAGGCTTTACTCCGTTTTAGATACCTGAAGATCTGCTTGACTGCGTTCAAGTGAGATACTTTGGGATCTGATTGATATCTAGCATATAAACACGTAGCAAACTCAATGTTTGGTCGACTAGCAGTGAGGTACATCAACTGACTCTCCGGTAGGGTCAGCAAAGACTTTGTACCCAAAGGCTATAGGGATCTTTGTAGAGGAGAAATTATCCATTGAGAACTTCTTCAACAGTTCAGTGGTGTATTTCTCTTGAGGGATGAAAATCCCTTGAGGAACTTGTTTAACCTGAACACCTAGAAAAAAGTTAATCTCTCTATTCATGCTCATTTGAAACTTGCTTTTCATTAGATTTGCAAATTCATCCACCATTCCCTGATCCTTTGAACCGAAGATCATATCATCCACATAGATTTGAACAAGCATCAGATGTTTGTCATTTGCCCGTTTAAATAAAGTGGGATCAATCATACATTTTTGTACCCTGAAGAGACAAGAAACTTTGAAAGAGTCTCATACCATGCTCCAGGTGCCTGATTTAAACCGTAGACTGCTTTCTCTAGCTTGTAACAATGATTTGGAAATTATGAGCTTTCAAAGCCAGGAGGTTGTTGCAGATAGACTTCCTTGTTCAGTTCGCCATTTAGGAAAGAACTTTTCACATCCATCTGATGGACCATGATGTTTTTATGAGCTACATATGCTAAGAAAATACATATGGCTTCCCTTCTAGCAACCGGTGCATATGTTTCATCGTAATCAACACCTTCAAGTTGACTATACCCATTTGCAACTAATTGTGCTTTGTTTCGTATTACCACACCTGATTCATCTAAATTTTTTTGTAAACCCATCTTGTACCGACAATAGCTTGACTTTTGGCTTCGGTACCAGTTTCCAAACTTTATTATGTTCAAAGTCAACAAGTTCCTCTTCCATTGAAGTCATCCGGTTAGGCTCCATAAGTGCTTCTTTTGTGGTTTTTGGGCTTGACGGATGACATGAATGTTGCATAGTGACAATGGTTATTTAAATCAGTAGAAGAACGAGTTTGAATATCTAACGGTTGCTGATGATTTGACACAGTGGGTGATCTTTTGTCCAAATGTGTTGACGAGATTGTTGGTGGTCTCCGGTTGCAGTAGAGGGAATATCCTCTACGTCAGAGGACTCCTTGGGTCTGTGTGAAGTAGGTAGTTCCTCCTCGATGTGTGAATAGCCCACATATGAGTCTTGGGCTGTTGGGATTGGTTTTCGGTAGGTAATGGAAGTTCCCTCTGGATTATAGATGGGAGTTCCCCCTAAACCGATGACAGTTCCCCCTGAACCAGTGACGTCGGTCCCCCTGGACTGACAAGTGATTAATAATCCTTGGATCCGTTCTTATATCAATGTTTTCCACTTCTTCATCCTCAGATTCTTCAGACATGGTTGGCTGAGTGGCTGGTCTGCACGTAGGTGTTGGAGCAGCATCTTCAATTACTGGAACCTCGATGGTTGTAATTTCCAAAGGATTTGAACTTTCCCCCTCAACCGGCGAGGTGGAAGTACTAGATGACGTTCCTTCCGACAGGATTGGTCCATACACTTCTACATGTTGTTGTTGGGCTACTGGAGACACCAAAATTTCTGAAATATGTGTTATCTCTGCAGGATCAAGGAGATCATCATAGTTGACTTCAACTATGTTTAATGGACCCAATGAGGTTAGGATATCACTTTCCAAGATGAACTTTGTTTCTGTTGAAGGAGCAGTGTTGTGGACGCAATAGTCATCGAATTGGACGTCAAAGCTTTCGACTATTAGTCTTGTATGCCGTATGAGAACCCTGTATGCAACTTTGTTGGTTGAGTAACCCAGAAAAATGCCTTCATCAGACTTCAATTCTAACTTGTTAAGATGATCCTTGTTGTTGATCACAAAACATCTACAACCAAAAATGTGAAAGAATCGGACATTGGGTTTTCGATTGTTGAGACCTTCATAGGCAGTCTTGTTGAGGCGTTTGCAGATGATGCTTCGTTTTTGAACAAAGCAAGCAGTTGCCACTCCTTCTTCCTAGAAGTAGAGAGGTGTCACACCCCCAAACCGCAACGGCGGAAATGTTCGGGGGCAGATAACGTCATGTAAGTATCACAACACATGCATTATAGTAATCAAAGTACAGCCAATCATTGCATTAATAAGTATAAGTTTTACATAAGTGTTTTAGACATTTCAAATTCAAAAATCAAAGTAGATACAGAAGACAACAGGAGTCGCAGTATGGTCCTAGGCAATCTTCTCAAAAGCTTTGGGGGTGTACCTGTCTACTAGAGCCCTGAGAATACAAGTAAGTTTTGAAAGAGTATCAGCATAAAGCTGGTGAGTTCATAAGCATTTTGTTTTAGAAAGACGGTTCTCGGTTCTTTTGAAAAGTGAGATATCTTTCCCAGAAAACCTTATACTATCTGGTGTAATAAAGGTATAAACATTAAGTAAAATAATATTTTGATATCTGTTGAAAGTGTTCCTCAAGAAAATCCCATATTTCCTTATGAAAAGCATGATTAAACCCATTTCTTCTATGACTTCTTGGTTCATACTAGCCACGCATAGACCAAGGAGTTATGGAGGAAATATGAATATTCGTTAGTTGATTAATAAACCATCTGTTTATAAAATACTGATGTTTACCCTGGGAAATCCTGCATTTCCCTTAAGTGAAGGTTATTGAATTACCCATTCTAAATCGAAAAGTACAAGTATTTACCATACTTATTTTGATTAAGCACTATTCCTTTTTTAAAACCCTGGTTATTCCTACTGATGTATATTAGTCTTATTACTAAAACTAATCGAAAACATGGTGATCTGAATCCTGAAAGTATTGTTAATACCCTCCTGTGATCACTTAGTTATTAACTCTAAAGTTAGTCCGTTCGATCTATTATTACATAAATACATCGTTGTTATCTACATTGCGAGCTCTATGACCATACATTAACTTGATATGACGTGAATCGGGCACCAGTATCCTTTGTGACTTTGTCACCCGTAGACCTGCCGTTCCTATTATTGCTAGCAGCAAGGTGTGGAATAGTCAGTCCCGTATAGATCTATACACAAAAATCACGCTCCCCCTCTAGGAGATTCGGGTTCATAAGGGGTAGTCCTCCACTTAGTTAAGTTTGTAAGCGCCCAAGGACGTGTCTCCAATTAGATTAACAACTTTACGAATAATAATACAAGAAAACCCTTTTTATTAACATGAATCTTTATATTATAATATCTTTTGTTTCATGATTCATAAGTTCATTTCCTTAGTTTTGAAAACGGCTTTTGCAAGGTTCATATCCTAACACGTTTTGTAAAATTGATTTCCATATTCATTGTATATTGATAAAAGAATTATATTAAAAAAAAAATAATACATTTGAACACAAGATTACTTGTGTTTTTACTTGTATTCCCCCCTGAAAACATTAAAAACTCAGAAAATGTAGTGGTATGAACTCACCTCAAGTGAATGGTTTGAATGAAAGATCAGTATGAGATACTGAGTGTCTAGTGAAGCCTTGAACACAATTAGATCCTATTTAACATGTAATAACACATAAAGGAGTCAAATTAGGGTATTTCACTACTAGACATGATGGGAAACCACTCTAGGGACTTGGAAACACTTGAACTAAGTGACAAAACCACATGTGATTGAATGAGGGAGGTGTATGACCACCTTAAGGGTGTGTACGGCCATGGGTGTGCGGCCCATGAGTGTATAGACATACACTCATGAAGAGGTGTGCTTTTGAGGTGTTTCCAATGTTCTAACTAGCATCAAAGAAATGTTCTAGGTCACATGCTTAGTTGCAATGCGATTTTGAGGCTTAAAATGATCATCAAAGTGGGTTTACGGTCCTAAGAGGTGTGTGCGGCCGTACAAGGTGTGTGCGGTCATACACCTTTCATGTTCATGCCAATTTTGACGACTTTTAGGTGAATCAAGGCTAGGGTCATGTCCAACTCGAAGATAGGGGTCAAACTCTCACTTTGGAGGGCCTTTTAGAGGGTGTACGGCCAACCTTATGAAGGTGTGTGGCGGTACTCCTACAAAGAATGGAGAACATGATGAAACTTGAAGAATCAAGGCTTAGATCAAGAGGACTTTCAAGTATAACAAGCTAGAGGATGGAATACTCACATTTTTGAAGCCTTAGAGGGTTCACGGTTGAGTAAGCTTGAGATAAAGGAAGTAGTGTGCAGCCAAGAGAAGAAAGGAATGAAGGAAATGAGGTCTACCCATATATATAGGGGTGAGTGTGTGGCCATAAGGGGGTGTACGTCCGTACACCCATGTGTACGGCCGTACACTCCTCCTAAAGGAGTGTATGGCCCGAAATGCTACTTTACGACCTTGATAACTTATCCCTAAACTCAACCTTGGTGGTACTCAAGCTTAGAACACTTAAACCAACCCATAAACAGTGCTAAAAGATAACATAAACAAGTTTAACACTGATTGAATTGAATAGTTGAACAAGATAGAAGTTATGGGTTGTCACAAGAGGTAAATTTACAAAATTTAACATCGATCTAGCTACTTCAAGCAATGTTCTATTCTTATCTCAACCACTCCGTTTTGTTGTGGTGTGTAAGGTGCTGAGAAGTTATGGATGATTCCCTTGGAAACTAAAAAGCTATTGAAGAGCTGATTAGTAAACTCAGTGCCATTATCACTCCTTATCTGTCTGACTGGTAGTTTGGTCTAGAGCTTTATTTCCTTGATGAAGTTGATCATGATCTGTGGTGTGTCTGATTTAAGTCTCAAAACAAGACCTAAGTGAAGCGAGTAAAGTCATCAACTATGACCAGAATATATTTCTTGTGGTGAAGGCTAGCTATGGTTGATGGGCCGTAGAGATCAATGTGAAGTAGCTCTAGATGTTCAACGATTGATGAATCAACTATTAGAGGATAGCTATCCTTAGTTTGTTTACCACATTCACAGGTTGGGCATAAAGTATCATTGTTGTACCTCAAGATTGTCAGTCCACGGACTAACTCTTTGGTTACCAGGTTGATGATGTATCTGAAGTTGAGGTGAGCAAGCTTATGGTGCCATAACCAATTCACTTCAGATATAGCCTTTGACAGAAAACACAATTGTAGTTTGCCAATGATCAATGAGACATCCAATGGATACATTGTCCCTTCATCTTTAGATTTGATCAAGCATGTGCTTCTGTCATTTGTCTTGATATAGCAATATCCACTATCAAACTCAACCTAATGACCAGCTTTGCATAATTGACCCACACTAATCAAATTATGTTTTAGACCTACTACATAACCAACTCGTTGAATAGGGAAGCTCCCCGTAGTCAATACTCCATCACCCCTAATGATCCCCTTCGTGTTGTTCCCAAAGGTGACGTGTCCACCACTACTGATTGGCCTGAATTCACGAATGTATTCCACCCTTCTAGTCATGTGCAAGGAGTAGGCACTATAAATTAATCATTCTTCTTCTTCTTCCTCCTTGTGCATTGCCTGAACAATCTGTTGGTTAGTTTGGGCACCCAAACAAGTTTGGAGCCCATGGTAATGTGTCATAACGAGCATTTTAGCTAGGAAATTCTATTCTCGTGTAATCATTCAACTATTGTAAAACAAGTACTCTAAGTAAATATCATCCAGTGCTCATTTAAATGCACGTTTCATGCTCAACAAAGAGTCTGAAAACCCTAAAAATCCTGGTTTAAGTCCATGTTGGACTAGGATTTCCTTATTGGGTCTAATGGACCAATAAGCATTCAATTCAATTATATTGGGCTTAGAAACCCTGTTTGGATTCTAAATGGACCCAATTCATAAATCTATAACATTTTGGACCATTTGGGCCTAGAATGATTCATTCTAACCCTGATGGGCCTTATTGGGCCTAACAACTCCAATTAACCCTAATGGACCATAAAACCCATCCTTTTATACTATATGGGCTGTGAACCATCAATAAGGGCCCAATGGGCTGAAAACTATTTATTGGGCTTCACAAACTTGAGCATAACCAAGAGTGGGCCAAGCTAATTAAATTTCATCCATCTTAAGCCCAATTCTCGGTCCATGATAAAAAAAAGGGAAAACAAAGGAAAATATTATAGTGCCACATCACTAATACATGGAGGTAATCCATGCAAATTACCCCTAAACAAAAACCAAGTCCCATACATCTATGCACCTATCACATCTTCATCTCTCTTTCTCTTTTTTTTTCTTCCTCTCGGCCAAAGGTAATCACACACACACAACATCAAACTCTCTAAAACACTGACAAGAACACTCCTTCCTTTCCTCTTAAATTTTCGAAGATCTAGGGTTCAAGAAGATTTCCACCAAAAATCATCATTTTCTTGGTAAGTCCTTACATATCCAAGTTATATAACTTCATTCTCATGTTAGATCACTCCTTCTAAGCAAATTTTTGGTGATCATACTCCTAGAAACCTCTAAGTTCCAGATCCACCCAAGAAAGCTTGCTAGGACCAAAAATCTCTTCATCTCTTCTTCAAAACGGAAACATCAAAGCAAAGGTGAGTTCATACCCCCTTGTTTTTTATTTTAATTTGATTTTTGGGGGAGAATGCAAGTAAAATGTGTAGATCTATGTGTTATATGCATGTCTTGTGTGATTTCTTAGTTTATTTTGTAAAAATGTGTTAGATCTTAACACATCTCGACATCTTAAGCAACATTAAGTAAAAATCCATGAACTAAGACACCTTATACATCATATTATCAAGTTAAAAGTGTTTATATGGTTATGATATAAGAATTTAAAGCAAAAAATCATGTTAAGGGTCATAATTGTCAAGAAAACGAAAGATAAGCGCAAAAAGTGACATTTACAGGTTCATAAGGATCAAACAGGCCCTACTTGTATAAAAATGGATTTTTATGATAAACATGCTTTCCAAAGGGCCAAAAATGTAAATTTTATCTTGATGGGCCTAATATTTGGGCCTCACGGTTTTGGACCCAAATATGCGAAAAATGAAAGTTTTGGGATTAAAAATGTTATTTGACCAAAGTTTGAGTCATAAATGTAAATAAACCAAATTTAGGGGCGAAACAAATTTTATTTCTAAATTGGACCAAAAATGTAACTTTTATCAAAATTGGGCCAAAAGTGTCAATATTACAAACAAGGGGCTGAAAATGTAATTTTCTGCAAAACTGGGCCATTAATGTCAAAATATCAAATTTTGGACTAAATCCGTGAAATTCCAAACTTTTGGGACGAAATTACAAATTTTTATAAATTATGGACTAACGTGTTATGTTTACAAAACTTTGGGCCTTAACTGAAAATTTGAGGATTATTGGCCAAGAACATCGTTTTTACAAAAAGATGAGTTTTTATAATCAATTTGGTAAAGCTCGAGCTACAACAAACAACAAAACAATAACAAACGGACGAAATACATCGATAACAATTTTATTGGGCCTAATATTCACATTACATGGCCAATGGGCCTTAAGGGACCATTCAAGTGTATATTTAGCCCAATATTTTCCATGTCATGTTTATTGGGCCATGCGACCCATTTACATGTTAATTTGGGCCTGAGCTATGGGTCAAATGTTTGTTGGGACTTGGTGGTCCATTTACATGCCTATTGGGCCTAAATTGCCCTCTTACATGTTATTGAACCTTTATGGCCCATTTACATGCTAATTGGACTTGGACTGAAAATCACATGCTTAGCAGATCGTAACTATACCTTTACATAATTATTGAACTTCGTATACTTATATACATGCCTTTGGATTTGAAAATCTACAACATACACGTAAACGTTAAACATGGTGAAAAACATAACAAACATGAAAGGTTGAGAATCTAGTGAGACATGTCGGTTGGCACCTTTGAGTGTACAATCGTATCATGTAGTTGTAACCAGAGTTTCCTGGAGGGAAAGCGGGAGTTTATGTATAGATCTATACGGAGTGACCCCCCACGCCTTAGCTGTTCGCAAGAGCTAGACTAGGCCAGTCTAAGGCGACAAAACCTTGATCAAATACCGGCTTTTGCAAAATGCCAAGACAGGAAATCTAGTCATTATCATGCATGGTTATAACGGCTCTTATACAGATCCAATACCAATTTAACATATCGAAGATTAACCCTTCGATTGTATCAATGCGAAACAACTTAATTAATGGTACAAGAACCTCGATATTATTATAAATCAGAAAATATCGGATTTTCTGGGGAAATAATATTATTAAATTATCACTTACTTACAATACAAAGAAATTTAAACTACAATCATATATGTTACTGCTATGAAATTCACACATGCATTTATACTTGATTTTCACATCATTTTCATACATTTTACAGAAAATATCGGATTTTTTGGGTTTTACAAAAGATACAAAGACTTTTATTCAAACATACTTATGAACTCACCAACATTATATATGTTGAACGTTTTCAAAATAACTTGTATTCTCAGGCAATCGTTAAGCAGGAAGATTTTCAAGTGTGTATGGATTTATTTTGTGTAACATCACTCATCGTACTATTAATACTTTAAATTGATGTAATTTATAACAATGTACTTGATGTGAACAATGTTGGTTGTTATATGTAATGTTGGTGATGAATATGTTATGTTTCATGTATATTCATTGTGCTGATAATTCAATTGTTAGTCACACGAGCCCCATGACGTTTCCGCCGTTTGGTTCGGGGGTGTGACAGGTTGGAATCAGAGCAATGTTTATAGTGAACTAGCTTATTTAACCATACATGATATGCAACTATAAACACAATGGGACTAAATAACTCTGAACAAAAAAATTCACACTTATGTGCGCATATTAGAATAATAACCTAACAATATTTAGTAAAAGCTTCTGGAGGAAATTGAACACTATGATTAAATCTGGGCAGTTATGTAGTCATATTAAGGATAAATATAGCCTGATCAACTATATTTATTCAGAATATGACCAACATGTGTTCGGGAGTAATCATAGCGGGAAATGAATCCAAAAGCCTACCTCACTCTCCAACAACTCTAGGGAACCCAAACCTAAATAATTAAAATATACTATAGGAATAATCAAAACATGACTTATTGATATGCCCTCATGCAGTTACCATGGATGACACTCAGCAAGGAGTACATTTTTATCAAGCCCTAGTGGCTCATGGGATGCTTGAGGAGAATCCCGAAGAAGAACAAAGGGGAGCCCCTGGCATTGGGATCGACGAGTACACTGATACAGACTATGAGTTTGATAGGACTGATGAAGACATAGAGGAGGATAGGGACACAAATGAAGCCCCCGTCGAACCACCCACCGATGAGGCACACCAGGACCACCATGCTCCACCAGGGAACCCCGTTGATGAGGATCATTCTCTGGAAGTAGAGGTTGCCACACTTCGACAGCAGCTATTTGCTATGGAGGCACGAGCCGTGCAAGCTGAGCAGGAAATGGATGAGGTCATCGAAGAGATGACCGAGACGGCTCAGTTATTAGCACAACATTTTGGTATATGATTTCTCTACCACCATTAAGCACTTCTCAATATGATCAGGACCAGTAGTATCTCTCAATAGTATTAAGGTTCCCTTAGGTGTACTATGCTATGTGCTATCGACACTATGTTTAAGTGACAACATTACTCATAGGGTCGTCATGCTGCCGGATTTTATATTTCCCCATGTACTGTATGGCTTCTGGCAAATTTTCATATATCAAAACAATTAGTATTAATGAAAATGCTTCATGTTTTATCATGACGTTGTCATCTTCTATGTGTTTTACTTCCTTGTTTTATATTAATGCATGAAATTACTTCTATGGGGTTCCAAACTCGCAAAATAATAGGCACTCAACATTTTCCGTTCCATGACAGAAAGCTGCCTCAAAGACCCAACCGTGGAAACAATGCAACACCAACCCCATCGGAAATAAACTCGGTTGCATTCCAAGCAACAGTGTTCGCTGCGGTCACTGTAGCACTTACACTGATTCGCGATGGGAACAACAAAGAAAGCAACGGATAGGGAATCGGAAGCACAAATCAAGGAACAAACCACATACCCGCTCAAAAATGCACCTAGAAGGACCTCACCAACGCCAAACCTCGAACCTTTAATGGGATAGGAGACATAATAGCCCTAAAGCGATGGATTGAGAAAGTAGAATCCATTTTTGAAAACCACGGGTGTCCAGGTGAGTGTAAGGTCAAGTTCGCAGCCTGCACGTAGAGGCCATGACACTCCCGGTGGAGAATGCGATGCCCTGGAAAGAGCTTAAGAAAATGATGTTGGCAAACTACCGTCCTATAGGTGAAATTCAGAAGATGGAACAAGAGTTGTGGAACCTCACGGTTCAAAACTCCAATATCGACGCATACATATCCAGGTTTAGTGAGCTATCTCTTCTGTGTCCCGGAATGATCACCTGAGAAGGGAAAAAGATTGAGAGGTTTATCTGGGGATTGACTGCACCTAACCAAGGGAATGTCATTACAGCAAACCCAGAGATGTTTGATAATGCCAAGAGACTGGCCAAGAAATTGTATGATAATGGCAACAAGAAGGGTGCCAAAATAGTGGAAGAGGAGGTTAACAAAGAAGCAGAGAGCAAGAAAGGGAAAAACAACAAGCGAAAGGGAAAACAGAACTCGAAATCATCTAAGAAGCAACAAATTGTGACTGTCCATGCTGCAACTCAAGCTACCACCACGCCAAATGCTCCAAAGCAGTATTCAGGAAATCTCCCCAAGTGTAACAAATGCAACTTCCACCATCATGGGGAATGCAAAGAGATGATTTGCACTAGGTGTAACGGGAAAGGTTATATAGAAAAGTATTGTAGGGCTTAGCTTCAACAAAACCAGATGCCAAACAACAACAAAACAAACAGCAACAATAACAACAACACCAATGTTGGGGCCAGTTATACCTGTTATGAATGTGGGAAAACCGGGCATTTCAGGCGAAATTGCCCCAACGCAAACAATCAAGGGGTAGGAGCGGCAGGGAGAGTGATGACAATGGGTCAGGGTGAAGTAGTGCAAGACCCAGTCGTTGCCACCGGTACGTTCCTACTTAACAACTCATATGCATGCATCTTATTTGATAGTGGGGCGGAGCGAAATTTTATTAGTAATAAATTCAAATACATGCTAAATCAACAACCCCAAAAGCTCAACGAAGCCTTCACGGTGGAAATGGCTAATGGGAAAACTGAAACAACCAAAGATATCTATATGGGATGTACGTTAACACTAAACAACCACTCTTTCCAAATAAATTTGATGCCGGTAAATACTAGGAGTTTTGATGTGATCATCGGAATGGATTGGTTAATCCCCCATCATGTCGATATTATGTGTCACGAGAAGGTCGTTCACCTTCATCTTTCTAATCACGAAACCGTAATACTCTACGGGGATAAACCCGGCGCAAACCTTCGCCTTATCTCGTGTATCAAGGCACAAAAGTGTCTACACAAGAAGAACTACACATTCCTTGCTCACGTGGTGGATAAAACCAAAGAGGAAGCGAACATTCAAAACATCCCAGTGGCAGGTGACTTCTCGGATGTGTTTCCAGAAGAACTTCCGGGAATACCCCCAGAACGACAAATCAAATTCTGAATCGACCTAGTGCCTGGAGCCACTCCAATCACCAAATCACCTTATAGGTTGGCTCCTACTGAAATGCAAGAATTGTCAAGCCAACTAAGTGAACTCTTGAATAAAGGATTCATAAGACCAAGCTTCTCTACATGGGAAGCTCCGATTCTTTTCGTTAAAAAGAAATACGGATCCTTCAGGATGTGCATTGACTATAGGGAACTGAATAAGCTCACCATCAAAAACCGGTATCCACTTCCACGAATCGATGATCTATTTGACCAGCTTCAAGGGGCTAGTTAATTTTCAAAGATAGATTTGATATACGGTTATCATCAACTCAAAGTCCGAGATGAGGACATTCCTAAGACTGCTTTCCAGACTCATTACGGTCATTACGAATTTTCCGTGATGCCCTTTGGTCTAACAAATGCCCCCGCTGCATTTATGGACCTCATGAATCGAGGCTGCCGCCCATTCCTTGACAAATTCATGATCGTTTTCATCGATGATATTCCCGTATACTCTCAAAGCAAAGAAGAGCATAGTCAACATCTCCGACAGATCTTAGAGACCCTTTGAGCTGAAAATTTGTATGAGAAACTCTCCAAGTGTCAGTTTTGGCTCTGTAGTGTAAATTTCCTGGGACATGTTGTCATCAAGGAAGGAATCCATGTAGATCCATCCAAGGTCAAGGCCATTGAAGGATGGGCAATTCCGACAACACCAACAGAAATTCGCCAATTCTTAGGTCTTGCATGCTACTACCGAAGATTCATTCAGAACTTTTCCAAGATAGCCAAACCCCTCACCACATTGATGCAAAAAGGCATACCCTTTCAACTAGACTGAGAAGCAAGAGATCGCCTTCCAAACCTTGAAGCAAGCCCTCTATAGTGCTCCAGTGCTATCCTCACCGGAGGGAACCAAAGACTTCATAGTTTACTATGATGCTTCAAATCAAGGTTTAGGTCGTGTCCTTATGCAACGCGGGATGGTAATTGCATATGCATCCAAACAACTATAAACACATGAAGTAAATTATACCACGCAAGATCTCAAACAGGGGGCGATGGTCTTCGCCTTGAAAATTTGGAGGCACTACCTATATGGTACTAAGTGCACCATCTTTACAGACCACAAGAGCCTCCAGCACATTCTAAATCAAAAGGGACTAAACATGAGGCAGCAGAGATGGGTTGAGCTGTTAAATGATTATGAGTGTGAGCTCAAATACCATCCAAGCAAGGCTAATGTGGTAACCGATGCCCTAAGCCGAAAGGAGTATTCAAGTCGTCATGTAAAGGCTCTATCAATCACCATCCAATCCCATCTAGCCTCACAGATCAAGGAAGCCCAATTGGATGCATTGAAGCCGGAGAATGTCGCTAGTGAATCACTACGTGGAATGGAGAAGTAGCTCGAATCTAAAGACGACAGAACTCACTACTTCATGAATAGAATCTAGGTTCCCAAAATTAGGGGATTCAGAGAGGTAATCATGCATGAAGCCCACAAGACGCGATACTATATTCATCCGGGGTCAGATAAAATGTATTTGGATATCAAGAAACAATATTGGTGGCCTAATATGAAGGCAGAGATAGCCACTTTCGTGGTCAAGTGTCTTACTTACGCCAAAGTGAAAGTGGAATACCAAAAGCCCTCGGGACTACTGCAACAACCAGTGATACCCGAGTAGAAATGAGAGAGGATCACCATGGACTTTGTGAAAAAATTACCCAAGACAACTGAAGGGTTGGATGCAATATGGGTAATTATAGATAGACTAACAAAATCCGCTCATTTCCTGCCAATAAAAGAATCCTACAAGATGGAAAAGCTGACCCAAATCTACATCAAGGAGGTCATGAGACTCCATGGAGTGTCAGTATCTATTATATCGGATCGAGATAGCAGATTCACTTCAAGATTTTGGAAATCTCTTCAGAAGGCAATGGGAACACAGCTAGATATAAGCACTGCCTACCACCCACAAACTGATGGTCAGAGTGAGCGTACCATCCAGACACTCGAGGATATGCTCCGAGCTTACGTGATTGAATTTGGCAAATCATGGGATGCCCACTTGCCTCTGATCGAATTCTCTTATAACAATAGTTACCACACGAGCATCAAGGTTTCTCCCTTCGAGGCTCTTTATGGTCGTAAATGCAGATCGCCCCTATGATGGGTTGAGGTGGGTGGCACTCAACTAGCAAAAGGGAAATCGCCAGCCAGCGCTCTTACAGGACGTGAAATCATCTTTGAAACGACCGAAAAGATAGTCCAAATCAAAGCTTGACTTCAAGCATCGTGAGACCGACAGAAGAGCATGCTGACAAGCGGCGAAATCCACTAGAATTTCAAGTCGGAGATCACGTGTTATTAAAGGTATCTCCTTGGAAAGGAATGATTCGCTTTGGAAACAAGGAAAACTGAACCCGTGGTACATTGGACCATTCGAGATTCTTGCTCGGATTGGTCCAGTGGCTTACAAGTTGCAGCTACCTGCCGAGTTTAGTAACGTACACGAAGTATACCACGTCTCGAATCTGAAAAAGTGGCTACCAGATCAAACTCTCTCAAACACTCACAAGCACACTCCTTCATTTCCTCTCAAATTTTCGAAGATCTAGGGTTGTTCAAGAAGATTTCCACCAAAAATCAACATTTTCTTGGTAATTCCTTACATATCCAAGTAATATAACTTCGTTCTCATGTTAGATCGCTCCTTCTAAGCAAATTTTTGGTGATCATACTCCTAGAAACCTCCTAAGTTCCATATCCACCCAAGAAAGCTTGCTAGGACCAAAAATCTCTTCATCTCTTCTTCAAAACTGAAACATCAAAGCAAAGGTGAGTTCATACCCCCTTGTTTTCGGTTTTCATATGATTTTTGGGGGAGAATGCAAGTAAAATGTGTAGATCTATGTGTTATATGCATGTCTTGTGTGATTTCTTAGTTTATTTTGTAAAAATGTGTTAGATCTTAACACATCTCGACATCTTAAGCAACATTAAGTAAAAATCCATGAATTAAGACACCTTATACATCATATTATCAAGTTAAAAGTGTTTATAAGGTTAAGATATAAGAATTTAAAGAAACAATCTTGTTAAGGGTCATAATTGTCAAGAAAACGAAAGATAAAGGCAAAAAGTGACATTTACGGGTTCATAAGGATCAAACAGGTGCTACTTGTATAAAAATGGATTTTTAGGATAAACATTCTTTCCAAAGGGCTAAAAATGTAAATTTTAGCTTAATGGGCCTAATATGTGGGCCTCACGGTTTTGGGCCCAAATTTGCAAAAAATGAAAGTTTTGGGATTAAAAATGTTATTTGACCAAATTTTGCGTCATAAATGTAAATAAACAAAATTTAGGGGTGAAAAGAACATTTATTTCTAAATTGGACCAAAAATGTAACTTTTATCAAAATTGGGCCGAAAGTGTCAATTTTACAAATAAGGGGCTGAAAATGTAATTTTCTGCAAAACTGGGCCATTAAAGTCAAAATATAAAATTTTGGACTAAATCCGTGAAATTCCAAACTTTTGGGACGAAATTACAAATTTTTATAAATTATGGACTAAAGTGTTTTTTTACAAAACTTTAGGGCTTAACAGAAAATTTGAGGATTCTTAGCCAAGAACATCGTTTTTACAAAAAGATGAGTTTTTATAATCAATTTGGTAAACCTTGAGCTAAAACAAACAACGAAACAATAACGAATGGATGAAATACATCGATAACAATTTTATTAGACCTAATATTCACATTACATGGCCAATGGGCCTTAAGGGCCCATTCAAGTGTATATTGAGCCCAATATTTTCCATGACATGTTTATTGGGCCTTGCGACCCATTTACATGTTAATTTGGGCCTGAGCTATGGGTCACATGTTTGTTGGGCCTTAGTGGTCCATTTACATGCCTATTGGGCCTAAATTACCCTCTTACATGTTATTGGACCTTTGTGGCCCATTTACATGCTAAATGGGCTTGGACTGAAATTTACATGCTTGGTAGATCGTAACTATACTTTTACATAATTATTGAACTTCGTATACTTATATACATACCTTTGGATTTGAAAATCTACAACATACACGTAAACATTAAACATAGTGAAAAACATAACAAACATGAAAGGTTGAGAATCTAGTGAGACATGTCGGTTGGCACCTTTGAGTGTACAATCGTAGCCTGTAGTTATAACTAGAGTTTCCTAGAGGGAGAGATGGAGTTTATGTATAGATCTATATGGGGTGACCCCCTACGCCTTAGCTATTCGCTACAGCTAGACTAGGCCAGTCTAGGGCGATAAAACCGTGAGCAAATACTGGCGTTTGGAAAATGCCAAGACAGACAATCTAGTCATTATCATGCATGGTTATAACAGTTCATGTAGAGATCCAGTACCAATTTAACATATTGAAGATTAACCCTTCGATTGTGTCACGAAACAACTTAATTAATGATACAAGAACCACGACATTATTATAAATCGAAAAAATATCGGATTATCTGGGGAAATACTTTTATTCAATTATCACTTACTTACAATACAAATAAATTTAAATTGCAATCATATATGTTACTGCTATGAAATTCACACATGCATTTATACTTGATTTTCACATCATTTTCAGACAATTTACAGAAAATATCGGATTTTCTGGGTTTTACAAAAGATACAAAGACTTTTATTCAAACATACTTATGAACTCGCCAACATTATATATGTTGACCGTTTTCAAAATAACTTCTATTCTCAGTTAATTGTTAAGCAGGAAGATTTTCCAGTGTGTATGGATTTATTTTGTGTAACATCACTCATCATACTATGAATACTTTGAATTTATGTAAATTATAACAATGTATTTGATGTGAACAATGATGGTTGTTATATGTAATGTTGGTGATGAATGTGTTATGTTTCGTGTATATTCATTGTGATGATAATTCAATTGTTAGTCATACGAGCCCCCGGACGTTTCCGTCGTCTGGTTCGGGGGTCTGACATAATGTGGGAAACCTTCTTAACAGATGCATGCATGCGGGTCTTGGAAATTGATTTCTTTTTCCACGTTTGTTTGGAACCACGATGTGTCATATCTTTTGGAATTTTTTGAGTTGGGATTGGACAAGTCTTCATTGGTAGTGGATAAAAGCAAAAGGATAAGTTTTTCTCTTTAATCCACAGACCATACCTAGTCATTGGTCTGGAAGGTGTGATCTTTTGTTTGTGACTGGTCCAAGGTTGGTGTTTCTTGGTATTGTCCATTGGATTTTGAAAATGTCTTCTGAAAGATGTTGTTGTAGGTTTAGACCTCTTGACTGATGGAAGGGATTTCGAAGTTTGTGAAGTGTGTAAAATACCCTTCATTTTTGTGTTCTTTAAGGAATTTGATGGTGTTGACTTGACCTCCTTTTGAAATTTTTCAGTTTTGTTTGAGTCAATAGATTTAGTCACTGAACATGAACTTTTGCACGATCCATCAACTGCAGTGGATTTTGAAAAGTTTGTTGCAGTAGAAGGTTTTTCAAAATTCCTTTTGTTAGAAAATTTGGTTTGGTCTTTGAATCTTTTTTTGGAATCAACTTCCCACTTTTCACGTCGGGATCTGATCTCCTTTTCCAGAGCCAATTTTGCTTCTATCTTTGGTGGGAAAACATCAGAAATATTTAGTTAAGGTTTCTTGGAATTCTTTGTTTGAGGTAAAAATCGAGGACTTGAGTCATCAGAACTAGAAATTTCATGACTCTGATAACATTTTCCAAACACAAAGTTTTCAATGGGTAGTTCATGCAAGATGGGTTGAAGAGTAGTTATGCTTTTGACTGGGGTTTGCGGTAGAGAAGACTGGCCTACCGCAGAGAAAGTCTTTGGTGACTCTTGGTTGGGACATGTCTTGGAAGGCAAGGTTGGACAATCTACAGCTAATTTAGGTCCTTCTAAAACAATTTCTTCATCCACGTCTGAACTGGACTTAGAACTGGAACAAATTGTGCCAATGATGGCTAAGAGATCATCTATATTACCCGAGGATTTAGGAAGAATTTCCTCAATGAAACAATTGTTGCTAAGTTCATGAAGTCTACCGAAGTGGCATCTTATGTCTTTGAGAAAACTCTTGTCATTGACTGGATAATGCAAAGTCCTATCTGGTGGGATATAGGGACGATCATCATCAAACTGAGGAGGAGAATTCTCATCGGTAGAATAACCATTGGACCATCCCCAATTATAAGTGTTATCTACGGTCCCATTGTTAACTAAATTCTCAATTGCTTCACTTTCATTAAACAGTTTTTCGATTAAACGGTTCAAACATACAATTTCTTTTCGGGAAAGATCCCGTTGACTTCAAGCAATATCTAATTGAGTTTCACTTAACATTCTAGCATCTTTTTCTAACAACAAGCCTTTTTCTAACATAGTGATCTTAAGCTTTTTGTCTTCTAGTCTTCCTCTCACATTATACAGCTCTTGGGTCACAATGTTCTTTTCATCTAGGGCTTTGTTATAGTCTGTAAGGACGGCAACACATGTTTCATTAAGTCTTTCTAAGTAAGGCTCACAATGATGCATGTTGTAATCATTAGACTAAATCATAATTTTTACCTAATCGATAATTCTGAGAGTTCCATCTTTTCCATGTAGTAGTAATTCCTCTACAGGTTCATTGATCCGTCTTCCCCACTCGTTGCTACCATGCATATTTTCCTTTCTTCTTTTTGTTGTCAATTTCTTCATCTTCATCACCCGATGACCACACTTGATGATCCTTTCGCACTTGAGCAACATAAAATCTTGCTTTTTCTTTTTCCTCCATTTCTTGAGCCATTCTGAGGTACAATGCCTTGTCTTTTACCACGTTTGCTTTGCAGTTTTTGGAAAACTAATTTTCTTTGAGACACTTATGGCAAACAATGACTCTATCTTTGTCTTCGGTGGTGGTACCAGAGTCTAAAGGTTTTTTGATCTCCAGTGTTTCTTTTGAAGGAGAATTATGTGGCTGTGATTGATGATGAGGATTATTGGGACATCTTGGATGGTTACTCTGCGGGTTGAAGTTGCAATTGAAGGGTGGTTTGGTGAACTGTTAGTTTTTACGAAAGGATGGTGGAGGGAATCTATTAAACTGTTGGCTGACCAGGGCAATGGCATTCTGAAACTCTTCTTCTTCATCCAGTTCTGCATCAGCTTCATACAACTACAGTGAGCTATCATATGAGTGTTGGTGTGATGATTCTATGGGATACGGGTACAAAGGAGTTTTGAACTGTGGAGTTTGAGCCATTAAAGCAAGTGGTCCACCAAGGTCTGCAAATTCCTTTAACACTGTCGATTCTTGAGCTTGAAGTTCACCATATAGCTTGAACAGTGAGAGAGTTTGGATCTTTTTATCTCCTTGGACTATCATCTTAGCCCTAGTCCAATGTCTACCTAAATCATTCAGAAACTGTAGGTTTTTTCGTGATTGCTTCTTACAGTTCCAATGTTTAAAAGTCTGGTGATGATGAGGTTGAATCTCTTAAAGGAGTCATCAACGCTTTCACCAGGTAAGGCTATAAAGTTGGTGAATTCATTGAGAGCTATTGTAAGCTTCTTGTCTTGAGCCTATTCAGGCCCTTGATAGAGATTTTTTAGAACATCCCAAATCTTTTTAGTAGATTCACAGTTGATAATGATGTTGAAGTTTTCAGGAGCAACACCACACGAGATTTCATAGAAGGCTATAGCATCTTTCTCCATCTTCTCTAAGTCATCGTTGGTAGGTCTGTTCAGCGCTACTTAACCTCCACCAAGTCTTGCTTGATCACCATCTGCTGCAATAGGAGTGAGAATAGGGACATGAAGTCCTTCTTCTATAGATCTCTACACATCTCTACCGAGCCTCTTTAGATATCTTTCCATTCTTTGGGACCAATGATGATATTCACTTGCGACGAGTATTGGGGCTCTATTAGAACCACCAACAATGTTTGACATGTTTAGAGAATAATATTGTGTCATTTTCCTTGTTTTTATTTTGAAAATTTCTTATGAGCTTTAGTGGTATAGAAAGCCTTTTAAATCAAAGTTTTGAGAACAAAAGCTTCGATTTTGAAAGGAATTAAAAGGCAACCACTTTGGCATTGATACCAATTGTTAAAAGAAAAACTTGAACAAATGTTAGTACAAGATAATAAGTTGTGGAATTAAAGTTAATCTCAGTGGATCTTGTTAGCTCAACAATAATAATAGTTAGATTGCAGAAATGTAAGGAAAATAAATAGCAGCAAGTTTATATCAATAAGCAGTAAACAAGTAGACACAAGGTTGAATCGTAACAAGGTTTGCATGCTAACACAAGTTAGTATAAGATGAAAAACACAAGTAAAGAGAGACTCGGTTAAGTATCAATAAAGATAACTTAAGATATAGAGATGAAAAATATGATATTGATAAACATTCAGTGATTAATAAATCGATATATGGTAAATTGGTAAGGATTACAAGAAGTGGGATGCTCTATTTATAGGGTCCCAAAGGTTACATCAAAAGAGTAAAATAATCTAAAGCAACTGGCTATGATGACCATGAATGGCTCACCGGATAATACACGGAATATAAGCAATGTCGATTAAAGTAACTTAAACTATCTTCATACAAAACTTCACTATGCGGTTCTTCGACATACAAAATGTAACATCCGTCTCTCGATGTATTAATTGATTATGCAAATTAATTTTAGTTTTGGACTAATGTTGGGCAATGGTCCATTTTCGAATGGACCTTTGAAGATTGGGCCAAGGAGTGGGCTGCCCATAAGTCGTATGCGAGGTGTAACCCGGCGTACGCGGTGCGTAGCAATCGCATTGGATGTGCGGGACTCGGGGGAGTACGCTCAGCGTACCATGAGGTACGCCCAGTATACGTGGGCAAATAGCAAACCCTAATTTTCAGGGTTAAAGACATATATAAACCCCATTATAGCCTCCCCTTTGGCCTCCTCGCCTGTCCCTCACTCTCAGAAAACCCTAGTTCGTCCCTTACTCCATTGCTTTGTGTGCTTGACCTCTTGAGTTTATTTTGGTGAAGAAGGGCTTGGAAGAAGTGAAGCAAGGTTGAAGTAAGAAGCACTTGAGTATCTTGAGCTCAAGGGTCTGGAACAAGCTCACCTTTTGGCACTCAAAGGAGGTATAAAGCTCCTACCTTTCCTTCTTGAATCATAGATCTAGGGTTTCGAAGATTTGGACCTTTTTAGATCCAAAGATTTGATCTTGAGCATGCAACTCCGTTTTTTATCATAGGGTTGCCACCCATGATGCTCAATGTGTTCCTTTAGCTATAAAGTTGCAAGCTTTGAGGCTTTTATGAAGCCATGCAAGAGATCTAGCCATTTCCATGATGGTTCTTTGTCACTTTTTAGTGTTGGGCTCATTTGGTGGCTTGCAAGCCACCAAGTGATAGACTTTATGGGCTAGGACAAAGTATTAGATTCAGATCGGTAGTTTAGACGTTGTGTCTTAAGGGATTAAGTAGTTTTTGAGAAAAGAGCTTAAATGGAGAGTATGTTGGGCGTCCACGTTAGTACGCGCAGCGTACAAGCCCTTTTAGTTGTACGTGCAGCGTACAGAGAGGTACGCTCAGCGTACACTCAGTCAATGGACTTGTTGTTATTGGGATCGGTTTGGGCCAAGTATTGGACATAGTAGTTGTGGTCCGTGTTGGGCCTACAGAAGTCAGTTAAGGGCTTAAGGTTTAGAAGGGTTGGATAGGAAAGCCCAATTTGAAGAGTTAGACCCAATTTAGAAAATTTGGCCATTTGGGGATTAATGGGCCTTAGTGAGTTTAGAAGGACTAGAAAGGATTGGGCCTGGGTCATGGCCTAAATTAGATCAGAAGGGTAAAATAGTCATTTTACCAATAGAAGAAACCTCATTTCTGACTAAGTGTTTATTTGGTGATGATAGCCAGAGAGCAACTGGAACAGCAGTCAGGGATTTCTCACTCGGGTTTTCAGCAGTCAGTCATACGAGGTGCGTTTCCTTCTAGTATGAACGGGTCTAAGGCACCAATGTCGACCCGTTTAAGTAGTTATAGTATATCGGGTGAGCCCGATGCAGTTTATATGTTTCCGGACTTTAGTCCGATGCCGGGGCGGTCCCGAGAAGTAGTTAACTATGATTGTAGTCTTTGTGATTCATTCATGTATATGTGTTATGTGTCATGTGTCCCGGACTCCGGTCCGATGTCGGGCAAGCCCGATGCAGTATATGCGATTATGTTATATGTTATATGTTAAGTGTTCCGGGGTCAGCCCGATGTCAGGGCAAGCCTGATGTATGTTAGTCATTACTACATGTATTATGTATTTCGGGGCAAGGTTGATGTATGTTAGTCATTATGCCATGTATTATGTATTTCGGGGCAAGCCTGATGTATGTTAGTTTATGTGTTATATGTTATTTGTTTCGGGCTTCGGTCCGAGGTCGGGGTAAGCCCGATGCAGATTATGTGATTATCTTATGTATGTGTCGGGGTAATCCCAATGTCGGGGTGACCCGATCCCTGATGGAGTCGGATGTCGGGGTGAGCCCGATGCCGGACAGGAGTCCGATGTCGGGTAAGCCAATGTCGAGAAACTTCCCGATGTAGTTGGGAGTAGTCCCAGAGTTATGTTATTTGTTATATGTGCTTTGTATGGTTTGTTGTAGTTTGGGGGAGCTCACTAAGCTTCGTGCTTATAGTTTTCAATTTTGGTTTCAGGTACTTCAGCTAGCAAAGGCAAGGGCTCGGGTTGATGGCATGGCACACACCACAGTTTTATTAGCCTGGGAGCTTACTCTGATATTTTTATATGAGACAGTTATATATTGACAGATTTTATGAGATTTTGATATACATGGTTGATGTTTTTATTTTATGGTGATAACATTATGTTTGTTAAATGATTTTAAAAACGAAATTTGTGGCTTGTATTTTTAGGATGTTTCAAGTTGGTATCAGAGCCTTGGTTTGTGGGATTTGGGCACACTTTTGGGTGTGTGTGAACTCAAACTAAGGAAGTGGTATAAAGTTTTCAAAAGAAAAGCCATGTTTATAAAAGGATTTTGATAATAGAAAAGAAATTTGAAAAAAGAAAATGGTGTGGTGCATGCAATCAGCCGAGCTCAAGTAATTACTACCAAACTACCCATACAAGTTTATGCCATGTTATGATTATCAGCTTTATTAGAACATCATGCTAGAGTAGGACTAAGGATCTTGGAATGATGCCTTATGTGCCTGTTATATGTGTTTCAAGTTTATGAGAACTGCATGCTAGTACAGAATTGTCAGTATGGTAACCAGAGTAGTATATGCTTGTTTATGTGTACTTGATGCTTGAATGCTGCTTGCTTTATGCTTTTAGGAGTCTTAGCTATCTTTTACTAACTATTAAATGAATATGTTACATTACATACTGCAAGGATTAAAGAATTTTAGAAGCTTAGGTCTAGCTCTATTGTGCAACTCTTGTTTGAGTCCAACCGTTGTAGGGTAGGATCTCTCATTCGAAGAATTATCTAGTCCTAGTGATATGTAATAGTATTCACGAGCTAGTTAAGAGGAGGTAGCAGATACTTCTTATGTAGCTAATAGCGGAGAGTGGATTAGTGATTTCCCCTAGGGCAAGCCTAGGATTAGAGTAGCAGAGAGCAGTAGCAGTAGAAGGGACTTGGTGGAGTCAAGGTAGTTCTTGAGGAAAGTACGGATAGATGTGGAAGGTAGTATGGGTCCGTGCTACTGAAAGTAGAGGATCCATACTCGTATCAAGGAAGGGTGAGGCAAGACCAGGGAACTTATAGTAGATGTGATCCCTCGAGTTATATTGTATTATGACGTTTGCCATTATGTGTTTTCAGAATGGTGGTTTTATGCCCTAGACCAGCAGTCGGCAGTTTAGGTGCCGAAGAGGGATCAGGTTTAGGCTCTAGAGTCGAGCATTTAGATGAGTAGACTAGAGAGTTCATCTCCTCAGAGATCACGCGTAGCATACTTGAGCAGAATCATGTGATCTTCGGTTCAATCAAGGAGGGTATTGTGGAGCTTATGGATGAGAGATTGAGTGTGTTTCACACTGAGGTGGCGGCCATGATGGGGTCACGCACGCTCACGTTCATAGAGTTCAGGGCATGTGGAGATCTTGATTACCAGGGAGCTCGAGGCCCCATTTCTAGTACTAGATGGTTGGCAGATGTCGCCAACGCATTCCGCACCAGCAGGTGTCACGAGGGGGACAATGTTAGGCTCGCGTCCTGTCTTCTAAAGGGCAGGGCACGAGATTGGTGGGAGGAGGTCATGAGAGCCATTGGAGATGACACTATGTTAGTTGCTATGACCTGGAGTGATTTCACGACCAGGTTCAGAGTCGAGTTCGCACCTATTATTGAGGTGCAGCAGCTTGCTAGAGAGTTTTAGGACCTCCAGCAGACGACAGAGACTGTGGCGGAGATTACCGCCAAGTTAAAGGAGAGGGCTCTTCTCGTTCAACACTATGCGACGGATGAGGATATGAAAAAGGCCCGATATCACGAGATGTTGCGGAGTGATATCTTCTAGTTTGTGAGCCGATCTAGCTGCAAGATGTTGGAGGATATGATAGCGAGGGCAAGAGAGAGAGAGAGAGAGAGAGAGAGAGAGAGAGAGAGAGAGAGAGAGAGAGAGAGAGAGAGAGAGAGAGACAGAGAGAGACAGAGAGAGAGTTGGATTTAGAGATGGAGAGGAAGAGGAAGCCAGAGGGAGTTCAGTCAGGAGGTTTGGGCAAGAAGCTCAAGCTACCAGATCACAAATCTCGATGCCAGCAGAGTCACAGTCATTGTGGCAAATGAGGCAGGATGCACAAGGGAGCGTGCAAGGCAGGGAGTTTGGGTTGCTACAAATGCTGCCGAACTGGTCACATGAGCCAAGATTGCACAATTAGTACCAGCATCAGACCTAATTTGCTTTCAGTGCAATCAGAGGGGACACAAGCGGTCCTAGTGCCCAAGTTTAGTAGCACCAGGGAAGGTGGTAGCACCTTCTCCTGCCACATTGAGGATTACAGATGACCGTCAGGTCCGGGTGGAGGCGCCTACAGCGTGGAGCAGGGCTTTTCAGCTTACTGTAGAGGAGGCACGAGCTACTCCTGACATGGTGATGGTTATGTACCTTTCTATTATCTCTGTATTTGATATTGTTTTGTTTCTCATGTTTGTGTGTTTTTTTATAAGGCCGTTCTTAGTGAACGGCATTTTAGCTATGGTATTGTTTGATTTGGGGGCTACCCGATCATTTGTGTCACTTGCACTTAGAAAATGATTTAGTAGAGCTCCGGGGTAGCTGGATTGCCCACTCGAAGTTGAGATAGCCGATGACAGGATCGTCAGGGTCGCAAGGGTTCATAGAGGATGTACGCTACAGTTGTTTGATGAGCAGTTCTCAGTGGACTTGGTTCTTATTCCCCTGCAAGGGAATAAGGTCATAGTAGGTATGGACTGGTTAAGCCCCAAAGGGGCACTGATAGATTGTGAGCTGCAATAATGACGATTCGCAGTCCTAGTGGGGGAGAGTTAGTGATTCAGAGCAAGAGGCCACAGCGCGGGCCTACTTATTCCCCTGCGAGGGAATAAGGTCATAGTAGGTATGGACTGGTTAAGCCCCAAAGGGGCACCGATTCTTTGTTTAGCAGCGAGAGCGAGGCGCTACTTCCAGAAGGGATGTGTAGGATTCGTTGCCTATGTCATGGATACCCAGGATAAGGGTAAGGCGAAAGTTGATGATGTACCAATAGTACGAGAGTACTCGGACGTATTCCCGGAGGATTTTCTTGGGATACCTCCGGAGAGACAGGTTAAGTTATGGATTGACCTGGTCCCTGGTGCGGCTCCGATAGCCAAGGCACCATATCAGTTGGCTCCTCCCAAGATGCAGGAGTTGTTTATGTAGTTACAGGAGCTGCTAGACAAGGGTTAATTAAGATAAGCAGTTCGACTTGGGGAGCCCCGATACTATTTGTGAAGAAGAAGGACAGGTCGCACCGTATGTGCATATATTACCGGGAGCTAAATAAGGTAACGGTGAAGAACCTTTACCCACTCCTGAGGATAGATGATTTGTTCGACCAGCTTCAGGGAGCATCTTGGTTTTCCAAAATTGATCTACGGTCCGGATATCACCAGATGTGGGTCAAAGATGATGATGTGTAGAAAACCGCTTTTATGACCCGCTATGGTCATTATGAGTTTGTGGTGATGCCGTTTGGGCTCACCAATGCTCCAGCCGCGTTCATGGCTCTCATGAATCGCGTGTGCAGACCGATGTTGGATCGGTTTGTAATAGTATTCATTGACGACATCTTGGTTTATTACATGACTCGGGAGCAGCTTGAGGATCGCCTGAGGGAGGTGCTAGAGACCTTGAGGAGGGAGAGACTTTTCACAAAGTTCTCCAAGTGTGCGTTCTGGTTGCGCGAGGTGCAGTTTCTGGGGCACGTTGTCAACCAGAAGGGTATATTAGTTGATCCGGCCAAGATAGAGGCCGTGATGCAGTGGGAGGTCCCGAATTCTCCATCCGAGATTCGGACCTTCCTGGGTTTGGCAGGGTATTACAGGATATTTATCCAAGACTTCTCCAAGATAGCAGTTCCGCTGACCCACTGACCAAGAAGTCAATGGTGTTTCACTGGGGTCCTGAGCAGCAGTCAGCCTTCAAGACGCTCAGACAACGACTGTGTGAACCATCACTTCTCACCCTGCCAAAGGGAGTAGATGACTTCGTAGTCTACTATGATGCTTCGATCATAAGTATGGGAGCAGTATTGATGCAGCGGGGGCGTGTGATAGCTTATGCCTCACGACAGTTGAAGCCTCACGAGGCTAATTACCCGACGCACAATTTAGAGCTGGGGTTCGCCCTCAAGTTTTGGCGGCATTACCTCTACGGGGTCCGGTGTACTATCTACACGGATCACAAGAGTTTAAGGTACCTCATGGATCAGCCGAATCTGAACATGAGGCAGCGTCGATGGTTAGACGTGGTTAAGGATTACGACTATGAGATCCTTTACCACCCGGGCAAGGCCAGTGTAGTGGCTGACGCCCTGAGCCACAAGACGATAGCGACTCCGATCCGAGATATCTGTATGAGGATGACAGTGATTACTCCACTGCTGGAGCAGATTAGGGAGGCGCAGGTTGAAGGCCTGAAGGGGGAGCGTCAGAAGTGTAAGAGGATAGTGGGCCGAGTAGCTTCGTTTAACTATGATAGCCGAGGATTGTTGACCCTGCATGAGAGGGTCTGGGTACCGTACTGGGGCGGAGTATGGAAGGTATTGATGGATGAGGCCCACAAGTCGCGGTTCTCCATCCATCCAGGGGCGACGAAGATGTACAGAGATCTTCGACCCGATTATTGGTGGCCCTACATGAAGCGGGACGTAGCTTGGTATGTGGAGAGATGTCTGGCCAGCAGAAAAGTCAAGGCAGAGAACCAGAGGCCCCACGGCAAGATGCAGCCGTTAGACATTCCCATGTGGAAATGGGAAGATATCACTATGGACTTCATTACTAAGCTTCCTAGGACCGCACTTAGGGTCGATTCGATATGGGTCATCATGGACCGATTGACCAAGAGTGCTCATTTCATACCGATCCAGGAGAGCATATCGGCCAAGAAACATGCCGAGATTTATGTACGAGAGATAGTGGCACATCATGGAGTGCCTGTCTTGGTGGTGTCAGACCGAGACATCCGTTTTACTTCCAGGTTTTGGAAGCGGTTTCACGAGGAGATGGGGACTCGTCTCCACTTCAGCACCGCTTTCCACCCTCATACAGACGGGTAGAGCAAGAGGACGATTTAGACTCTTGAGTACATGCTTCGAGTATGAGTGTTAGATTTCGGTGGCAGTTGGGATACGTACCTTCCGTTAGCGGAATTTTCGTATAACAACAGTTACCACTCCAGTATAGATCAGCCTCCCTTCGAGATGATCTACGGGAGGAAGTGTAGGACCCCAATCTATTGGGGTGAGGTCGGTCAGAGGGTCATGGGGAGTAAGGAAGTAGTACTTAAGACCACGGAGCGGATTCAGCAGGTCCAGAGCAGGCTCCAAACTGTTCAGAGCCGACAGAAGAGTTACGCCAATAGACGGCATTCAGAGTTGGAGTTTCAAGTGGGCGACATGGTCCTTCTGAAAGTGTCGCCATGGAAAGGTGTTATTCGGTTGCGGAGGCGGGGCAAGCTAGTCCCTAGGTTCATCGGCGCCTTCTGGGTCATAGCCCGGGTGGGCAAAGTGGCATATAGATTAGATCTTCCAACCGAGCTCAGCCAGATCCACAACACTTTCCTTGTCTCTCAGCTTCGGAAGTGCCTAGTAAATGAGTCAGCGGTTGTACCTTTGGAGGACATTCAGGTCGATGACAGCCTGGATTGCATCGAGAAGCCAGTGGCGATCCTGGATCGAAAGACGAAGGAGCTAAGAAATAAGAGAGTCGAATCAATGAAGGTTCAGTGACAGCACAGGAAAAGTTCAGAGTGAACGTGGGAGTCCGAGGAGGAGATGAAGGAGCACTACCCGTAGTTGTTTCCAGATTCAGCAGCAGCAGACTCCGAGAACGAAGTCTGATACAAGTGGGGGTGAAGTGTAACATTTATCTCTCGAGGAATTAATTGATTATTCAAATTAATATTGGTTTTGGACTAATGTTGGGCAATGGCCCCTTTTGGAATGGACCTTTAAAGATTGGGCCAAGGAGTGGGCTGCCCATAAGCCATACGCGGGGCATAGTAATCACATTGGATGCGCAAGACTCGAGGGCATACGCGCAGCGTACGCGGGCAGATGCTAAACACTAATTTTCAGGGTTTAATACATATATAAACCCCATTAGAGCCTCCCCTTTGGCTACCTCACCTATCCCTCACTCTTAGAAAACCGTAGTTCGTCCCTTACTCCATTGCTTCGTGCTTGACCTCTTGATTTTATTTTGGTGAAGAAGGGCTTGGAAGAAGTGAAACAAGGTTGAAGGAAGAAGAACTTGAGTATCTTGAGCTCAAGGGTATGGAACAAGCTCACCTTTTGGCACTCAAAGGAGGTATAAAGCTCCTACCTTTCCTTCTTGAATCATAGATCTAGGGCTTTGAAGATTTGGACCTTTTTAGATCCAAAGATTTGATCTTGAGCATGCAACTTCGTTTTTGATCTTAGGGTTGCCACCCTTGAAGCTCAATATGTTCCTTTAGCTATAAAGTTGCAAACCTTGAGGCTTTTATGAAGCCATGCAAGAGATCTAGCCATTTCCATGATGGTTCTTTGTCACTATTTAGTGTTGGGCTCATTTGGTCGCTTGCAAGCCACCAAGTGATCGACTTTATGGTCTAGGACGAAGTATTGGACTCAGATCTGTAATTTGGACATAGTTTCTTAAGGGATTAAGCAGTTTTGGAGAAAAGAGCTTAACTAGAGAGTACGTTGGGCATACACGTCAGTACGCGCAGCGTACAAGCTCTTTCAGCTGTACGCACAGCATATAGAGAGGTACGCTTAGTCAACGGATTTATTGTTATTGGGATTGGTTTGGGCCAAGTATTGGACATAGTAGCTGTGGGTTGTGTTGGGCCTACAGAAGTCAGTTAATGGCTTAAGGTTTAGTAGGGTTGGATAGGAAATCCCAATTTAGAAAATTTGGCCATTTGAGGATTAATAGGCCTTAGTGATTTTAGAAGGACTAGAAAGGATTTGTCCTACGTCATGGCCCAAATTGGACCAGAAGGGTAAAATGTTCATTTACCCATAGAAGAATCCTCATTTTCAGACTAAGTGTTTATTTGGTCATGATAGCCAGAGAGCAGCCGGAACAGTAGTTAGGGATTACCAATAGAAGAATCCTCATTTCTCACTCGGATTTTCAGCAGTCAGTCATACGAGGTGAGTTTCCTTCAAGTAGGAACAGGTCTAAGGCACCAATGTCGGACCGTTTAAGTAGTTATAGTATACCGGGTGAGCCCGATGACGGGGTTAGCCCGATGCAGTTTATATGTTTCTGGACTTCGGTCCGATGTCGGGGCGGTCCCGAGAAGTAGTTAAGTATGCTTGAGGTCTTTGTAATTCATGCATGTATATGTGTTATGTGTCCCGGACTCCGGTTCAACGCCGAGCAAGCCCGATGCAGTATATGTGATTATGTTAAATGTTATATGTTAAGTGTTTTGGGTTCAGCCCGATTTATGTTAGTCATTATGCCATGTATTATGTATTTCGGGGCAAGCTCGATGTATGTTAGTCATTATGACATGTATTATGTATTTTGGGGCAAGCACGATGTACGTTAGTTTACGTGTTATATGCTATTTGTTTTGGGCTTCGGTCCTATGTCGGGGTAAGCCCGATGCAGATTATGTGATATGTTATGTAGGTGTCGGGGTAAGCCCGATGTCGGGGTATGCCCGATGTCGAGGTGATCCCGATACCCGATGCGATCGGATGGCGGGGTGAGCCCGATGCCGGACAGGAGTCTAATGACGGGTAAGCCGATGTCGGGATTCATCCCGATGCAGTTGGGAGTAGTCCCAGAATTATGTTATCTTTTATATGTGTTTTGTATTGTATGTCGTAGTTTAAGGGAACTCACTAAGCTTCGTGCTTATAGTTTTTAGTTTTGGTTTTAGGTACTTTAGCTAGCAAAAGGAAGGGCTCGAGTTGATGGCATGACACACACCAGACTTTTATTAGCCTGGGAGCTTACTCTGATATTTTTATATGAGACAATTATATATTGACTGATTTTATGAGATTTTGAGATACATGGTTGATGTTTTTATTTTATGGTGATAACATTATGTTTGTTAAATGATTTTAAAAACGAAATTTTTGGCTTGTATTTTTGGGATGTTTCAAAAAAGAGTCTCTAGTAGTAACTTTTCTAGGGTATCACCAAGTGCACAAGTCTACAGTTCCTTTTAGCTGAAGAGGGTCGCTTTTTGTTTCAACACTATCTCCATAGATCCTTATTATGTACGTGTGTTGTATCTCCCATGTATATCATAGCGAAGCAAATCCCATACCAAGCCAAGCTTTTACACTTGCTAAGTTAGAATATAGTTTCCTATGAATCGTACATTATCTATGTACAATACAAGGGTGACTACAACGCTCCCACTAACACTGTCATATATATGGTTTATCTATGTTTCTCAAAATTCAAACTCCTTGAGCTTTCTCATTGAAACAAGGACTCCAATTACTCTAACTAGCTTTTGATGGGTTTGAGCCATAAGAACATTCCTATGTGCACATACGTTTAATGCTTGGATCTAGGTTTCTGTAACAGAACATGCAATGTATCCAAAACTTTGAACAATAGATCTAGTATAATAACATAAGAAAAATAGATCTAAAGGATTACCTTAAGTATCTTGCTTGAATCTTCTTGTCCTTGGAGCTTAGAGTCACAATTGTCACTCCTCTAATGGCTTACAAACACCAACTTAGCAAGAGGATGATTAGAGAGAGAGAGGAGAGGGAAGGAAGTCGGCCAGGGTTTCTTCAAAAGCAAGAGTGTCGATTTCCTTGACCCCATGGGTCTATTTATACTAGTGAGCCTCCTAGGGTTTCACCCTTAAAATCCTAATTGGATAACTTAGACCCTAAGCAATCCAATCTCCCTAATGATAAGCATTGGACAATTTCTAGGTCCTTCCAAACTCCAACCGTCCACCCCTTATCCATAAGGGATTATAGCCCAAAGTACAACTATCATACAATTGACAGTTTATGCCCTTTTATTTAATTAATCTCTTTAAGTCACCAAATTAATTCCTAATTAATTTTTGACTTATATTAATCAAATAACAATATTATTATTCTCATAATATATTAATAATATTTCTTATCTCATTATAAATCATCCTATCAAGTTGCTATGGTGAAGGCAGCCCAAAAGGACCATGCACAATCGGGTAAAATACTTGTCAAATATAGTTGCAGCCTTAGACACTATTCCAACAGTCTCCCACTTGGATAAGTCTAGTAACTATATACACAGGCAAAATCCGATTAGCAATCGTAGCTCTCAAAGACGCTATCAAACTCTGATCTTATCAATCTTGTCCTTTACATAAGGGATCGTACAATCCTCTGTTTAGATATCATGCATACAATTCTATGGAGCCAATTGTCCAGCAGTTGGTTTCTCGATCTCAGATTTATTCGACATAGAACTTAATCGAACACATCAATTTAGTTCTGACCGGGCCTGGCACACAAGTCAAATCAAATCAACGAGCGGCCGAGATATCGCTTTTACCTTCTTAGGATAAAAGTAACAGATAAACTTCGACTTATATGCATTTACTTATTCATTAATCAACTATACACAACAATGCGTTTTATAACATCAATTTACTAGATGCAGTTTCGCATTATCAATGTACAACCAATTAACAAATAACAAACCATATATCTAGGTTTTAAGACCATATGATATTATCGTCTTGTGATCAACCTTTTCGTCACATTCCATAAGGTGATTCCAGCAAGCGCGGGTTTGTTCCAATGCTCAAAACTAGTTCATAAGCACTCATGAACGTTGCAGCAAACTTTTGCTATGTCTAATACCATTTAGACAATCTACACACCAATTCATGACAATCTTCATTCATACCTACTTCCAACATATGAACGATTGTGGATTGTTTGAATAATTCGATTATTCTAAATAACTCAATTATTCAGGAAGTCAAAACATGCAAAGTCAAACAATAGTTAAACAATTAACATATGACAGTAACATTACTCATAAATAATACTCCTTTATTTAATCATCAAATGTTAATTACATTTATCTATTACACGTTTCTAATACTATCTAATCTAAACTAATATCATCCTTCAGCCCAATACTCCTAGCATGCTGCAAGTGCTTAACCCTGCTCAGTCCCTTCGTAAGCGGATCTGCTGGGTTATCTTCTGATTATATCCTCCTAACTACGAGTTGTCCTTCTTCTACTCGATGTCTAATAAAGTGATATTTTCTGTCGATATGTCGAGATCTACCATGATCTCTTGGTTCCTTGGTCAAGGCAACCGCTCCTTCATTATCACAGAAAATTTCCATAGGCTCCTTTATGGCAGGTACAACTCCAAGATATGGGTGGCAGTCTCTAAGGCATACCCCTAGAATGAGATAGATAGTGAAGAACGACTCATCATAGAACGAACCATGTCTAACAAGGTTCGATTACACCTTTCTGCCACACCATTCAACTGCGGTGTCCTAGGTGGCGTCAATTGTGAAACTATTCCACACTCTTTGAGATAGTCGTGGAATTCAAGACTTAGGTACTCTCCTCCTCGATCGGATCGAAGCATCTTGATTTTCCTGCCCAATTGATTCTCCACTTCATTCTTGAACTCTTTGAACTTTTCAAACGTTTCTGACTTTTGCTTGATTAAGTAGATATACCCATATCTACTATAGTCATCGGTAAAAGTCACATAGAAGCGGTTCCCATCCTTTGTGGTTGATCTAAAGGGTCCACATACATCGGTATGTATTAGGTCCAATAAACCCTCACCCCTTTCACATTTGCTAGTGAAGGGTGACTTGGTCATCTTTCCAAGTAAACAAGACTCGCATGTGTCATCTTCCCTAAGGTCGAATGACTCCAACACTCCATTCTTTTGGAGTTGGGCTATGCGCTTCTTGTTGACATGTCCAAGACGACAATGCCACAAGGATGCTCTATCCATACTATTGGAAGAATCCATGCACAAAACATCATTTCCTAGGTTATCTACAATCATAACAGTTTCATAAATTCCATTACATGGCATTGCTTCAAAATATAAGACACCATTTAGATAAGCATAAATTGAACCATTCTCATTATTAAAAGAAAATCTAAATCCTTGTCTAAACAAACCATGAAACGAAATGATGTTTCTTGCCATTTCTGGTGAGTAGCAACAATTATTCAAATCTAAACATAATCCATTACTAAGAACTAGAGAATACACTCCAATCTTGGTCACAGGCGATGATTTTCTGTTCCCCATGATTAGATTTATTCTTCCACGCTCCACATCCCTATTTCGTTTTAGTCCCTGCAATTCAGAACAAATGTGGTAACCACACCCGGTATCGAGGACCCAAGAAATAGCATGAGATGAATCATTAGATTTAATTGTGTATATACCTGCGAAAGACGGCTTGATCTTTCCTTCTCTGATGGCTTGCAGGTACTCTGGGCAGCTTCTCTTCCAATGCCCTATCTTGTGGCAATGGTGGCACTCTGCCTCCTTAGGGTTAGGGTTGGGCTTAGCAGGATCAACTTTGGTCCCACTAGAAGAGGAACCATCTTGGGACTTTCCCTTGCGGTAGCTCTTAGACGGAGCCTTCCTCTTCTTACCTCTTCCTTGCCCAATTGCCAAAACAGGAGCAGCGGGTGGATTGGGAGTTGGTGTAACAGACTTGTCCTTGAGGTTGCTTTTAGCAACCCTTAGGAGACCTTGGAGCTTACTTAGGGTGACCTCTTCCTTGTTCATGTGGTAGGTCATCCTAAATTGATTGTAACACGGAGGCAAGGAATGAAGCACCATGTCGATAGCCAAATCTTCCCCAAAGTCGACATTCAACTTGCGATGACGATCGACATACCTTTGCATCTTTTGCAGGTGCATGGTTAGAGATTCTCCATGTCCCATTTTAGCGGAGATCATGTTAGTGAAGATCTCATAACATTCCTGCCTCGCGTTTTGATGGTATCTCTCCAATAAGTCTTGATGCATTTCGTACGGATACATGTCCTCATAGGACTTTTGGAATTCGGTGTTCATTGTGGCTATCATGATGCAATGAACCTTCGTCGCATCACGTTCATGAGTCTCAAAAGCAGTCATTTCAGCCGGAGTAGCGATTTCTGGATTGATCTACTCGAGCTTCTCGTCAAGGACATACTCCTTTTCCTCGTAGCAAGCAATCGTGCGAATGTATCTTATCCATTCGCTAAAGTTTGTTCCATCGAAAGTCACCTTTTGGCAAAGGCTCATCAATGTGAATGAACTAGCAGCAACGTTGTTCGCGTTCGACATCTACAAATAGAAAGGACAAAGATAGATTAGAATTTGAATCCCTAATTATCACCCAATAAGATTAGGGCTAGGATCCAACAACAATCTTTACATATTAGAAAAGGGATGTCGTAATCCAACATGCAAACAATTTGAAGGTAAGTGAATGACGATTCACTAATTCTCCACCATGAAAACATAACCTTTAGTTCTAAATGCATTGAGAATTCCTAGGTTTCGATGAGATTCATTGAACTTTTCAATGGCATGTTTAAATCTCGATATGCCCCTCTCGTTTGTGACTGGGATGTCGAGGATCACAAAGTGGGTGTGAATAACCATGCAAATCTACACGGTGCCTTCATCGTAACAATCACCTATTCGATGTGCCGGTAAACCACACATACTCGACCGAACTATGATAAACAATGAATCACCCTTTGCCACCTTTGCTTAGAACCAATTAGTGTGTCAGTAAACCACACACGCTCCACTAACTTCTTAGCAAGGGTGCAAAGTGTAATTTCATGGGATTGCATCAATTCACTTTTCCTAAAGTAACTAGGATTGGGAATTTGAAAAACATGTAGTTACTTTGTATTTCAATATTATACATTTAATGAGGAGATGAGGTTGCCCTATCCTACCCGTTCGGCTAACAACCCTCCACCGATCAAGCAAGCGGTGGGTGTGAGTGTACACCCATTAAGCGCCATTTTATAGGCCGCAACCTTATACCCACCTTATAGACCGGCTTCGTGAATGAGGCCTACTAACGGTAAGACTAGCATGTTAATTATATATATATATATATATATATATATATATATATATATATATATATATATATATATATATATATATATATATATATATATATATTAAGCTTGTAATCATAGAGAGTATAGGGTTGAATTTTAAACTTGTAAAATTCTAGGGTTTGAAATTTAAATTGTCTAAATTAAACTTTTAATCACAAAACATAAATTTCAAAACTTGAGGACAAGTTTTAAACCTTTCAAAACATAAGGGATCAAATAACAAATAATTCAAATTAACCATTTAATCTCATAATTATCTATATTTGATTTATTTAAATGTTTCTTGCAAAACAATTTACCAATTCAATTAAATAATCAATCAATTATCACATAAGGAAATTATTATTCAATTAATTGATAAATATCTTTAATTAGGTCCAGGATATACTCAAATATATGTTAAAATCAGATTTATATTGACCCATTAAGATAAAGGCAAGTTTCCATAAGATAAACAGCAAGAAATCCCAAAACTAGCTCCTTCTGACGCTCGAACTCGCCGAGTACCACAATGGACTCGCCGAGTTGAGGACTACTCACCGAGTCCACTATGGAACTCGCCGAGTTCTTCAGGCAGAGGGACAAAAATCAAATTTTGCAATTAACAAGCAAGCAACCAATGCATCAATTTAATAGAAACCAATCAAGGCTCTGATACCACTGATGGGTTTGAGCCATAAGAACATTCCTATGTGCACATACAAACCCTAATGCTTGGATCTAGGTTTCTCTAATATAACATGCAATGTATCCAAGACTTTGAACAATAGATCTAGTATAATAACATAAGAAAAACAGATCTAAAGGATTACCTTAAGTATCTTGCTTGAATCTTCTTGTCCTTGGAGCTTAGAGTCACAATTGTCACTCGTCTAATGGCTTACAAACACCAACTTAGCAAGAGGATGATTAGAGAGAGAGAGAGAGGAGAGGGCATGAAGTTGGACAGGGTTTCTTCAAAAGCAAGAGTGTCGATTTCCTTGACCCCATGGGTCTATTTATACTAGTGAGCCTCCTAGGGTTTCACCCTTAAAACCCTAATTGGATAACTTAGGCCCTAAGCAATCCAATCTCCCTAATGATAAGCCTTGGACGATTTCTAGGTCCTTCCAAACCCCAAAACCATCCACCCCTTATCCATAAGGTATTATAGCCCAAAGTACAACTATCATACGATTGACAGTTTATGCCCTTTTATTTAATTAATCTCTTTAAGTCACCAAATTAATTCCTAATTAATTTTTGACTTATATTAATCAAATAACAATATTATTATTCCTTATATTATTCTCATAATATATTAATAATATTTCTTCTCTCATTATAAATCATCTTGTCAAGTTGCTATGGTGAAGGCAACCCAAAAGGACCATGCACAATCGGGTCAAATACTTGCCAAATATAGTTGCAGCCTTAGACACTATTCCAATAGCTTTTACATATGTATGGCTCATCCTTATTTCTCAAAATTCAAACTCTTTGAATTTTCTTATTGAAATAATGATCCCACTTGCGAGATGATTATTTCGATCCATAAATGAACTTATTAAGGTTACACATCCTTCACAACCTATCTTGGTTTGATTATGTGTTTGTTCCTATCCATTCTTGTATCTTCTTGAAGATCCACTTACACCTAATCATTAAGTCCAAGTTCTTGATCTACCAAATTTCAACATACATGGACTGAATCTCACTTTCCAAGTCTTCCTTCCATGTTGTAGCCTTTAGGGCCCCAATAGCTTCCGATAGCTGGTATACTCTGATTAATACATACTAGTAACTCACTTACCTCATTAATATAAATTCTTATATAACAAGTTGTATGACGTCCTCTATCAAATCTATAAGGAAAAAGTGGAAATATGTCAGTTACCTTAATAGTTCTTTCAATTCCAAATTGAATGCTAGGTACAACTTTAGGCTCTTCGTTGGTTGACTCTAGAATCTTATCAAGATCGATGTGGCTCTCACTAACCCTTTTGTAAATCAGCTCCCTCTCTTAGAAGACTTCCCTTTGAGCAACATACACTTTGTTCTCAGAAGGATTGTTAAACAACTATCCAAAATGCTTGATGGGTTCTCCAACAAGTAACACTTCTCTATTCCAAGTCCTAGATTGTTGAGCACTTTACGAAGAGTGTAAGCCTCATAATCATAGACTTTCATATGTGGTAATGAGGATGGAATCTCACTTCACATATCATAGAGTGTTTTATGAGCCTTGCTAGTTGGTACAAGACCAAAGGACTTCTCATAACACTATTCATGGTACAATCCACAAATTGTTAGTATGCATAATGCAACTCATCTAGTATAAAATCAATGAATGAACTGTTTCTCTATCTAGCTAACACTTCCTAGTGGTAGTGTTTTGGGTGGAGATAGATTGTGAAACTCTTTCATAATTACTTAGATGATCGATAAGGTTTTGGACTGAGATGCTCACTATGAGTGTCTCATCCTATTGCCCAATTGATTCTTAACTTCACTTTATGAGAGCTCTAAACACCTGAAAGTTTCCAGACTCATGTTCACATGAAGTTGTTCTCACCAAGTATTGTGGTTAACCTGAATGGTCCATTAGTGTGAACTAATTACAACAGATACTCACGTCACCTAGCGATGTATTAATCATTTACCTTGACAAATAAGATTTTCATTTATCATAAGACTCGAGGTCAAATGATATCCAAAATTCGATCCAACTGGATACTTGGTAATGCGTTTCTCAATTATATATCCAAGACAATGATTCCACAAATACATTTTACCCAAACCTTTGGATGTATTCGAATATGTGCTTATTATGGTCAATCTGAACGATCCATTAGTTGAACTAATTTCAACATATATTTTCACCACAATAATACACCTTATTCAAATATTTGAATCAACTTTGAACTATTGCTACTATACTAGTTTCATAGATTTCATGACTTTCTTTTAACATGTTAGAATGCTCTACACTTAAATAATTCAAAACTATCTCATGAATCATAATATAAACAATTTCAATTATAATACCATAGACTAAACATTTGAAAATAATTGTCTTTTTTCTTATAAATGTAGCAAGGGTTTGGCATTCATGATTAAATTATCTTCTCCATGTTCCAGTCTTCTTACTTCATTTTAGTCACTGCACATTCTTGCAAATGGCAGTACTTAATCCTTAGAAAAATACTCAAGGTTTAGAAGTAATGTTCTGATAGCATTATAAATCCATATATTCGATTGAACACCAAACATGGGAGAACTAGTTATCTTTTGATCCTATGGAAAATAGAAGGAGCTCGTGATCCATGATCAAATTTATCCTCTAAGTTCTTTCACCTCAAATATAGTTTGTGCATGTATGCTTTCTAAGTCCTTTTCTTTAATAGCTATCATAACATGTCTTAGAATAGGCCTGCCTTTTTCCTAGGTATTTGGGCCTAGATTAGGTATACCAACACTAATCACCTTTTTAATCCATGGACAATTGGATTTCTTGATCTTGACACTTCTATTCAGCTAGTTGTCTAACCCTACTCAACTTCTAACTCAAGGAAATTCCATTTTACTTTAATATATCAGTTTACAATGTACATTTGACAATTTCTCTCTCTAATAGTTTAGAATGCAATGTTTTGAGTAACATTAGGAAGAGCTTTATCAAAGACATGACCTCTCTTTTTGTTTCTCAGAACTATTCCCAAACTACGAGTTGGGCATCCTCATAGCTAATCCTATGAGGTTTTGAAGCGGTAGATTTTAGTGGACAAGGTTATAGACATCATTCAATATCCAATTCCATTAGAGTTTGTTTCACTTATCCTTAGAATATAATCACCCTAAATAAAATTATTTTAGAAGGATAGAATCCATATTTGGGTCCATGATGTGTAAAGGGATGTCGTAAACACACCATAAAGTTATTTAGGTAGGCAAAGCCCTTATCCAATTCCGATCACAAAGAAAATCCTAGATCTTTGAGATTTATTGACTATCAATGGCATGTTAATCTCAGATTATGTTCATCTCCGATTCAATGACGGAGTCGTCGCAGATCACTGAACAAATGGTGAATCCACCATACAAAAACGCATGGTCCCTGTCTCAATTTACGCTTGAGATTTGCGAGTTTCACATCATTCTCTACCTATACTCTCAAATTGACGTGTCGGTTAATCATGCAAGCTCCATCAACAAGTTATAAAGAGCATGTGCAACATTTATAGATAACATCATATTAACATTAAATAGATTGAGAATTAACCATGCAAAATCACATGGCCCCCGACTCAAGTTACGCTTGAGATTCGCTAGTTCCATATCATTCTCAACTATACCCTAGATTGATGTATCGGTTAACCACACGAGCTCCACCAACAGAATATGAAGAGAATATGCAATTTTCATGGATAATATAAACCTCACATTCTATTAATAAAACGAGATTTTGTTTTATTACTTGTATTTAGAATACTTTTAGATTGGCCATTATCACTATCAAACCCTTTCGGTAACTCCATTCTCAAAATGCAATAAGGCGGTGAGGGTGGTAAGCGCGAAGCATATTAAAAACCGACCTCATTAGGAATCATATAGACATCCTTAAACCCCTGCATTAGAATGGGTGAGCCTAGTCATGGTAAGACTAACAATGTCAATATTTAAAACATATGAGGGCGTATGTTGTAACTTTTTTATACATATAATACACACAATTATAATACATAAATATAAGGGGTAAATTTAAAACTTTTTAAATTCAGTTGTCTATTATTAATTCTAATTAATTGTGAGGATGCAATGTAACAATTAAAAAATCATGAGGGATTAATATTCAAATTTATAAATCTCTATTATAAATAATATTAAATATTTAAATTCACTATTTGAATAATAAATAAACATTCAAATTCAAATAATCATATATAAATAATATTTATCAATTTTCCAGATTTAAAATATTTTAAATTTAGTGCTTATCCATATTTGATAGAAGTTTTAATTTGAAAAATGGAAGAAAATCGAAACCCTAATTCTGTCGAGTTCACGTCGTGAGCTCCTAGCTCTCATGTCGTGAGCTGCGACTAAGGTTTTAAATGTAACATCCCAAAAATATCACCCAAAAATTTGTGTTTGAAAACTTTACTAAACCATAATATCAAATATCAAAAAATAAAAACCATGAATCGTGTATCTCAAAATGTCATAATAAATTTATCAAATCGAAACTAGTGTCAAGATCATATCAAAATATCAGAGTCTAACTCCCAGGCTAAACTGTGGTGTGTGCCATGCCATCATCCCGAGCCCTTTCCTTTGTTAGCTGAAGTACCTGAAACCAAAACTGAAATTGTAAGCATGAAGCTTAGTGAGCTCCCCCAAACTACCACATACTATACAATAACATATAAACACATACTGGGCCTTGCCCACTGCATCGGACCGAAGTCCGGAACTGACTAGGGCCTCACCCGTTGCATCTGACCGAATTTCAGAACCGCATCGGACCGAAGTCCGGAACTAACTAGGGCCTTGCCCACTGCATCAGACCGAAGTCCGGAACTAACTAGGGCCTTACCCACTGCATCAGACCAAAGTTCGGAACTACATCGGACCGAAGTCTGGAACTAACTAAGGCCTCACACACTACATCAGACCAAAGTCTGTAAATGATTGATCATAGCATAACATAATCAAAGAATATAACATAAACATATATACTGCATACTGCATCGAACCATAGTCTGGAACACATAACACGTAACACATAGCGTGCCTATATCACAAAGACATCAAGCATACTGAACTACTACATCGGACTATAGTCTAGAACTACTGCTAACTAAACGGGTCGGCATTGTGGCCGTAGCCCATTCCTATTGAAAGGAAAACTCACCTCGTAAGGTTGACTGCTGAAATTTTGATCGGAAACTATCTGACTGCTGCTCCGGCAACTCCCCGGCTACAATTCCCAAAAGACACTTAATCAAACACTGATAACTAATCTTAGGGTAAAATGACTGTTTTACCCCCTGGTCAAATTCAACAACCTGTTGACCTGACTCGCTGAGTTGGGCCGTCAACTCATCGAGTTCCTATCTTTCCTTCTATTTCCTCACCCGACTCTATTCGCCGAGTTTAGCCACAAATCGACAAGTTCCCCTTCCTTATTGATATCGTGCCAACCTTCATCCGACTCGCCGATTTGTATGATCAATTCGTCGAGTTCACCTTCAACATAAGAACATGTCCAATCTGTTACTCGCCAAGTTGTATGAACAACTCGTCGAGTCTGTTCTTACGGGTAAGGAGATTGCCTTGGTCTCGCCGAGTCAGGGCATAGACTCGCCGAGTCCCTCTGCACTCAGATCCATGACTTAACTCACTGAGTCCTTACTCCACTCACTAAACAAACTCGCTACTACTGAACCGGGAATCTAGGACTCGCGACCTGACTCACCGATTCAGAACAACGACTCGCTGAGTCCTTTGCATGCAGTTTCTATTCAGTCGATTCTACTCAGCTTTAGTGCATCCAATTCATAGATCTGGGTTTCTGGGACTATCTGAACACGTAATGTAACGCCCACAAATCCGGGCTAGTCAATTAGAGGCAATAGGGGTCGAAAAACGACTTTTCGACAAAAGGTTATTTAGAATAAATAATATTAACCAAGTTGTAGAATATGTCACAAGGTTTCTGTACATATAAAGAACGCCGAAATCTGAGTTATAACGAAGAAGTTATGACCCGTCAAAGTTTTGCGACGGAACCGGCACGACACCGGGAAGCGTAAATAGTGAATTTACGATAGAGCGAGATTTAGCCTTAGCGATCTAAACAAAAGTTGTAGAATATGTTAAACTAAGAACATCGATAAAAAGAACGCCCAAATCTGACTTCGTATGAAGAAGTTATGATTTTTCGAAGTTTCGGATTAACAGTGTACAGTCCGAAATTCGAATATTAGATCGAGTGATTTTTAGCCGACACGACCTGAACGAGAATCGAAGATCTCGTTAAGAGTAGCGTAATGAGAAAAAGATGGGCAAAAACGGACGTCGGATGAAGAAGTTATGAAGATTTAACGGACTAATCCTGTCCCGGCCTGTTAATAATATTAAATTTAAAATTGAGTCAAAATTAGCCGACGGAGTCTAAACGAAAGTTGTAGAGTACGTTCCCACCTTCGCGTGGATATAAAGAACGTCAAAAATAGAGCTCGTTTGCGAAAGTTACGAATTTTTAAAGTTGAAGCATGAAATTGCGAGACCTGATGAAGGATCGATGACGTGGCACAATCTAGACTCTCCATCGCTGACTCGGTACTCGCTTCGGATAAAGGACACGTCGCCTCGCCCTACGCCCCGCGTACGAGATCCGAAACGCCCCGCGTACCCTTCGGTTCTTATCCGGTCCGAAGTGGCTAACAGCTGGATGCGAGCTAGAGGCTTATCCGAACTACGCCCAGCGTAGTCCTGCCCGACGCCCAGCGTAATCCGAGAGGCTTCGCCTATAAATACCTGCGAGGGCTGCCGAGCAAATTACACCAAAAACTCTTCTCTCTCTAAGGTTCCAAACCACCCCTAAACCCTAGGAAAAATCCCCTAGCACCCTAGGGAAGCCCCGAGGCTCCCGGAGTCCCGAGAAAAAGAGCCTTTCGGTTTCGAAACACTGCTCCAATTAAGTTTCGGTTTTCGATAAAATTCGCTGTAAGTGTGCTACGCTTACACAATTTTTAATATAGCTTTCAAATAATTATAGGAATGTTATTAGGTCCTTAAAATAATTATTTGGGCTATTATTATGAGTTATATTGAGTGTTATTAACGTTTAATTATAGTCAGACTTATTAATTTGTCGCGGTTATCGTTAGACTAAACCCTAGTGGTATTGCTACTAGGTTTTATCGAAGGAAATTGTTTTGAGAGTATCGAAGCGCTGTCCGAGTGCTGAGTCATCACCTTTCAAGTGAGTGCATGGTCCCTTTCATCTTACACATAGATATGAAGTATTTTACATAAATTACGTGCTATGTGTGCATATTATCTGAATACTTGTTGTCTATGTTGGATGAATGATTTTATACATGTTTTAAATGATTTAAACTGTACATTTATTTTATATCTACAAATATGTTGGGATAAAACATGGGTAGATGAAATAGTTGGTGTGTGATGAAATAAAATAATGAGAGATAGGTGATGATAGGAAGGTGATGATAATTAGGTGATGATAGATAGGTGATGATGAATCGGTGATGTAGGATACTACAACCTTGTCCGACAATTTGGAGATGTAGTCATCTACCAGAGCATAGATGGCGACCACGGACTATTATAGACAACCCCGTGGAAACACCAGCAGGCTCATAACCTATAGGTGATGAATTACGAGTTCAGGCGATGTTGTAACTACGTATTCATGCGATGATACTCTAACCCCCTTACTATGAATTACGAGTTCAGGCGATGTTGTAACTACGTATTCATGCGATGATACCCTAACCCTTGGTGGGCACGTATTGAGGGAGTAATCCCTGAATCAATACCGTCTAGGCGATGCAGGTGATATCCTTAGGGAAAGTTCTTAGGAACAAACATAAAAGGAGATGTGATGTAAGGAGATGAGAGGTAAAATATGATGTAGGAGACGACCCTTAGGATAAATCCTTAGGGAAGATACTTAGGAATAAAGAAGATAATGGGGATGGGTAATTGGGTTAATTGTTTGATGATTGAACATAATAAGTATATTATTGTGGGTTGAAAACCCTATGTACTCACCAGGTTTCCCAACCTGACCCACTCAGTTTATTTATATCACAGGTGACGATATGAAGTGACATTACACTGAGAGATTTAAAGAGATGTAGATCACTAGTGTAAATAATTGTAAGTTCTGTTTATGCTTATGTTTATGTATTAACGATGACATCCCAAATGTTTTAAAATGAAATAAATACGTTTCTTCTAAAATGTTTTAATAACGTATTTACCATGTTTTTCTAGGAACAAATTCCGCAACATTTTTATGAAAAGAAGTACTCTGATTTTTACAAAGCATAAACAAAATCGGTCTTTTCTGGCCGTGAAAATGGGGATGTCACACGTAAAGTTGCTAACTTTACGTGTATCTAAGAGGCAATGAAGCAATAACACTCAAACTTGGCTATTATGGGAGGTTACTTGACTAGAACAAAGAAATGGCTGCCAAAAGGTGGCCTTCTTGAGCTCCTAGAGCTCAAGAGAGGCTAGATCCAAGATATAGATTGGTTACAAAGCTCCATCACTAGGGATTTGGGGTTTTTAAGCTCAAAACCATCAATTTGGGGACAAACTAGATCCAGTAGTACAATTATCAAGGTGAAAGCTTTATTACCAGAAAGGATGGCCAAAGAGGAGTATAATCTGGATCTACTTCTTCTTCCTTGAGTTCTTCTTCTTCTTGCTTAATAATGCACCAAAAATTCCTTCACAAGGGCAAAGATCACTCACATACACTTCAAGGAGGCTAGGGTTTCGGGAATAAGTCTCTAAGAGGTGAAGGAGGCTGGTTTGGGGCTATAATGATGTTTAAATAGGGTACACACCCTGAAAATTAAGGCTTCATCCAGATTGGCAGACTCGCCGAGTACAGAATATGGACTCGTCGAGTCGCCGCACCAACTCCACATGCTGGCCCGCTGCTACTCGACGAGTTAGGGCCATTGACTCGTCGAGTAGCTTCTAAAATAAGAAGAAAAATAATGTTTTAAATGCGTACCAGGAACGGGGCGTTACATTAAAACTTACAAACTTTTCAATTATTCTTCTTTCATTCAATTTCAAAACAAGTATTTTCAGAAAACATGGATCTAGGGTGAATGTAACCACGAACCAATGGCTCTGATACCACTGTTGGATTTTCTACGCATCAATACACTCTAAACTAGGTAGCGGAAAAATCAAAACTACGATATACCTAAGTGTACATGCACCCATGGATCTATGGTTTCATGCTAATTACATATACCCTAGAAAACATAAAACAAAGAATAAAACATACCTCTTATGTAGCTCTTGATCTCTATGCTTGAGATCTTGATCCTCCATGAAGTTGCTTGGATGAAAGGACCCAAACCAGAATCCTTTTAATGGTATTACACCCAATGACACCAAAGAGTGGAATAAAAATAACAAGGAGAATGTTCAATTTCACAAACCTAAAGAGGGTTAGAAACTGTCCCTATGGGAGGAAGAAGAAGGGTTGGCGAAACTTCAAGCCAATGTGCAAGGAGGAATGAAATCCCTAAGGCCCTATTTATAACCTTGGATGCCTCCCTGGGTTTTGTACTCATTCCCATGTGGGACGAGAGCATAACCATGAAATTTCACTCCTTTCCTATGTGGGATGGAGTGATTTTCATTCAACCCTAATCTCATAAGGATTTTGGAACATTCCTGATTAACCAACTATCGATTAATGAATATTCAATCATTTAATTAATTAAATTGTTAATTAATTCCCAAAATATATTTACAATTAGTTTCTAATTAATTATTAACCATAATAATTAATAAATCAATTTCTCCTTTATTTATTCTACTCAGTTTGGGTCTTGAGGGCAACCCAGAAGGACCCTGTTATAATTAGAAATGTCATCAATAGTTAATGACCTTGGACAGTCTTTCTATATATATATATATATATATATATATATATATATATATATATATATATATATATATATATATATGAACATTCAAATATGCATACATGCACATTTGGAGAAGATTTATGGTTTTGGTTTTGAAAAATGATAAGCAGATTAGGAGCTTTCAAGTTCTCACAATAACTTACCATGAACATCGGTTTCCTTTCTTTTACTAAAATGGATTCGATTCTTACATCCTCAACCTCTTGTGTTAGGTTCGCTTCCCCCTTCCTACATTTATTATAAATCAAATCTGTAGTTTTGTGTTTCGATTATAGCTTCACCATTTCTATGTACGTGAAATTCAAAAGTCGTTTCGCTCAAATTATCACTAAATTTTACAGAAGCATGAAATTAAACGGCAAATTTAGCTTTTATAATCGTTGAAATAACAATTTGGAACATTGCCTAGGTGAAAGCAATGCTCCAAAGTATTAGAGTATTTGATGGCAGTGATTTTAATTGTCATCATTCATAATCCATTTGCTTGCACATTGCTCGTCTTAAAGTTATTGGTTTTGTTTGGAGTGCTTGTCTCGATCGGATCCCTTCGACGCTTGTGCTTGCTCGCAAGGGAATTCATATTTCTTCTTTGAATTGTTATTTTTGTTCTATCGGTGTAGATGAGTCGAATCATCTTTTGGTGGGCTGTCATTTCGCTAATAAAGTTTTGAGGTGGATTTTCCAATGGTGTAACATTCGAGCTCAAAAATTTGTGATTGTTAGTGAGCTCGTGCTTTTCGTGGCGGATTGGGTGCGACGTCTAAAGAAACGTCATCTTTTTCTGGTCATCATATATGGTTTCTTATGGTATTTTTGGAAAGCTAGGAATGACTTGATTTTCAAAAACATGAGAACTTCCTCTTCAAAACTGTCACTTTGGTTTTTAGTTGGGTTAAACATAAAGATCACTTTGGTATTTGTAATTCGACACACTGGATTTGCTCCCCATTTAACATTATGTAATTGTTTTTCACTGTGTTTGATTGGCAATGACTTTTAATATATTTCCACAATTTCCAAAAAAATCATTCATAATTCATTTGATTTTTGCAACGAATTATATAAATAATCCTTTGCTAAATCCCACAAATCCATCGATGCCATTCATAATCATTTGATTTTTATCCATCATCGCTATTCATAATCCATTTAATTGGGCCCCAGATTCAAAGTCTTGTAATTTTGAAACAATGGTATTACGGTCAATCTAAAATGTTTACAATTAAAAGGATTTTAAATAACAAAAACTGATTTTAATATGTAAAAGTAGGTTTTCACAAACATGATATTTTGGAAGCTTATTAAAAAAATATATGGTACTTAAACATGACATTTTGGAAGCTTATAAAAAAAATATATGGTACTTATATATTATAGGTTGTGCCGTTGTGCAAAACAAAATACATAATACAAAATTGTCCAATTTTATTTTCATGTCTAGATGCTATTTATCATTCAAAAAATTAAATAAAATATAAAGATCTAGCAAATGCTTGATGTCATAGTTAGAATAAAAACACATTAAATTTACCTACTAACATCTAGTTTGTTACTAAATTTTAATGAACAATTAATACACATAGTTTGGTTATAGGTTGGTTTCTCACTCTAAATTGATAACCAAATTAAATGACTCGGTTTTAAACCAGTCAAACACATTCATTGGATCTTGACTGATTGTGTAGTACCAAAAAACTCTAAAAAAAAAAATACTTAAAAGAACAAGAATTATAAAATCATCCCAAAAAACATGTATAAAGATCAAAGTAATATGCAAATATATACCAAAATTCTTCACCAAAAACAAACCATAAGTGCAATAATAAGTAATTAAGTATAACATTTGCACTTTATTCCATAACCTTATGTTTATAAATCCAAAATCTTTACCTCTTTATCTTTCTATTACTCTTCTTCGGACCATGAACCTCCATCCGGCCAACCGAACACCCACACCTTGATCGGAAAACCAAAATCACACGGCCGTTAGCCGGTGCCATCTTCTTCAACTCCGCCTCTAATTCCCGGTGGTAATCCCTCGGTAATTCAAACAATCCCGTCTTCAATCCGCACTTTACGGAACTGGAATTGGAATTGGAATTGGAATTCTTGATAGATTCTTCTGTTTCAATTTGGATATCGAATGCGGCTCCATTGCTCAACCCACGACAACCTGGTTTACCACATTTGGGATTTGTGCATAATGTCATGGCTAACACCGCCATTGATGTAGTGAAGATGGTTAATCCTAAACACATGTAAATCATTGGAGCGGTCATGAGTTCTTGGTGAATCGCGATCATGATTGGGGTAAGGGTTTCGAGAGTTTTGGATAATAAGAGGGTTACATAGGGGTGGATTAAGAATCCACAAGCACCGATTACAGCGATTAAAATAATCAGATCGATGAAAGCTGATCGAGATTGTTCACAAGCTGAAATGGGTATTTTCTTTGATTGATTACTCTGTTCGAATTTAGCCATCTCGACTGGTATTGAGCTACGTGAATCGACCATTTGGATGAACAATTGAATCGAAATTAGATGGAGACGTGAAAAACTAGTTCGAATTATGAAACAAACCGACCAAATTGAATCGAACTCGAATCATCCCAACATGAAAAATCGAGCAATTATACAACACAAGTAACGGAATTCACCTGAGAATCGAGATTTGGCGATGTGTGGTGGGCAAATTAATCGGATATATGAACCATATCGAATTCGCTCAATTGAAAAGCGAATTGATGATAAATCGATAAGAATTTAAAAGGGGTTTGAAGGATTATGGAGATAGATGAGAGTAAGGTGTGTGTATATTGATTAATGAGGTGGGGGAGGAGGAGAGTCTCACACGTTAAGTAAGGCTAAAAGCCAATAAACGCCATTGCTGCGTATGTTGGAGGTCTGGACGTGTGTAGAGTTTCTACTTCTGACTTCTGCGTGTGGGCTGGGATGTAATATGGGCCCACTGCCAAATTTCAGCCTGTTATTTTTTTCTTCATGAGACACTTTAACTTTAAAAAAAAAACAAAAAAAAAATCAAGAAAAACGATCTTTTTTTTAAGGATAAACTTTTAATACAACAGTTACTTTGAATAGTTTTTCAGAATTTTAGGTTTTATGGGTAAGTCATTTGACATATTTTATCACTATTAATCTTTATTAGTTTTCATAAATTCTGTTTTTAATATTTTACTTATTTTAAAATTTGTTCAATAGTTATGTAAATAAAATTCAAGGCAATTTTTATAGTTCATGTATATTAGAGGTGACAATGGGTCGACTTTGATTGTGTTTGGGTTCAACCCATTTAATAATTGGATTGAAAATTTCAACTAAACTCAACCTGTTTATTTAAATGGGTTGATATTTTCAATCCAACCCAATATTTTAGATAAATGGGTTGTCATCGAATTGACCTGTTTATATAATTCACGACCCAACCTATTAAATAAATCGGTTAAACTGAGGTTAACTCATTTAAAATCAATTAAATTAATTATATAATTAAGTATTATACAACTTCAATTACAAAACGTAAATAAAACTTCATAGTTATGACAAAAGCACAATCATAATTCATAAATACAAATAAAATGTTCAAATAACATTAAAAATGTTTAGTTTCACAGTGATTTTAGATAGTGACCAGTGTATTATCGGCACTAAAAAAAGGATGGAAATTAGGATTGAATTTTATTAAACATAGATAATAATAATGCAACATTATAATTTATAAATTAATACTTTCATTAATACATGATAGTATTCAAATAATTATTAAATTATATATATATATATATATATATATATATATATATATATATATATATATATATATATATATATATATATATACACACACTATCTTATAAAACAAATCCCACTATTTCTAAAAATAGATTGAATAAAATAATAATATTTTTTAAAACGTCCAAATCATTAAGCTAATTGTACAACTAATCACTAATAAAATAATATTAAAATTTAAACAAACTCCTATAAATCTTCTCTTCCAAGGTTTTGACCAGATCTTTTTTCATCCAAATAAATACTCAACACCCTATAATTTGGTCATTTCATGAATTTTCTTTATTTTTAATATGACATGTTCCTAAAACAAACTAATGATTGAATTGAAAATAATCATTCTCCATCGAAAAGAAATTAATTGTCGAAACAAACTATTTGTCGTCCGCCGCTTTGCGCGGGTAAACGGCTAGTGTGTGTGTGTGTGTGTATATATATATATATATATATATATATATATATATATATATCTTAACTATTATATAAAGCATATTCAACATTTCTTGAATTTTAAGAGGTACAAAATAATAAACATCCTGTACAATGGTCAAATGCACAAGTTTATAAACGGAAATGGTTAAATGCATGAGTTTCTAAAAGGAAATGAATATTTATTTGAATTTAACATTCTCTGTAGAAACGTGAGTTCCATAAATAAATGTATCTTCCTTTCCTCTATTCTCCTTCTTTAAATACTATTATTTGTGGAAATAAACTTTTTTTTAATATGATTCCATAAATAATCACCCCTCTCAAAATATCATTCCCATCTGCACGCCCCCATGACTTTTTATTTATGTTGTTGGCGTTTGTTTTAGAGTACTTATTTTATATATTGACCTTGTTAATGATTAGGATTTTGTGTTGTTTTTTGATAATTATTTGTTTACGATTTAAGGCAGTGAAGAAAGTTACATTTAAGTGAAACGTTTCAAATGATCCAAAAAAAACATAATGGCGGCGATTACATTTCCCATGACGATTTTATGAGCCGAATCATGTTACAAACCTACACAAATATTCAATTATATACGAATCTGTATATTCAACATTTGAAATTTGAATCCCAATCTCCCTTATATCGGGCCTACTACTTGGTTTTTCCTTCCTTTCTCTATCTCTGACAACTTCCATTTTTTGGTTGTGTTTTCTAGGATACAAGTAAATTGAGTAACATAATGACAGGATGAAAGGAAATTGTAGAGACTAGGATGTTACTTGATTGCTTCAAACTTGGTACATGGGAATCGAGTGTCATGCTTACTTCCTGTCTCTCTGTATCTCAACTCTCATCTCTCCTTATCAATATTCTATAACCCTTTCCTTTATTTTTGGTAAGATGGGTGGCTATTAGAAATTGATTACTTTAAACATTTGACAAATTCATGCATGTACCAGCATTTGAGCACTTTTGGTGTTTGTTAGCACAAACGTTCATTGAATCAAATGAAACCATACAAAATATGAATCTTGACGGTTTTAAATGCTAAATAGGCTTCCTTTGGCTAAGATTCTTTCCACTCTAAATTATATATTTTTTCAAGTAGTCATTTTATTATAAAATCGATTTCAATGTTTGGCAATAGTTCCGTCTATCTCCTAAAACCAAAACATAGATATTTTTCAATTTCTTTATTGTTTCTTTCATAATATTCAACTTAACTGAATTTATAATGGTTGTTAATATGTCTAAAAACATTGCTAACTTTATCAATTGTCTTCAAGAAGCTTCAAAAGAATCCTAATGTTAATGTAATTGTAGCAGACCTTACATTGCCAAGCATAAGATTTGGGTAAGCTTGCAAAAAGATTGTAGATTACAAACATAGTAACTTAAGTTAAACATAAAATGATTATTATGAGCTTTTGGTATCCCGTTGGATCTTTTATAATACATGAACTTAATTCATACGCAATGTAAATTTGTAGGAAGTTGTTGAAATTTAAATATCTACTGCCATGGTAATATAGCTATATAATCAGATATATTTCAAAAATATAATGTTTTGTTTAGAAAGAAATTTTGTAATATATAAACAAACTAATTCTATAACATTTTTTGCTTTGAAAAAAATGACATCATTTATATACTCATCCAACAAATGCAAAACCGACCAAGACAATATTTGCATGTGATGTGTTGTTTTGTATGGCTGAGAGTTATTTGGTCTGGAACCGAATAACCCGAAAACCATATCGAACCGAAATTGGTTTCAGATCAAACCATATTCAAATTCGGTTTTTGGTTTGTTCCAAGACCAAACTGAATTATAACTTTGATTTTGGTTCGAATTTTGGTCACTTAAAATTTAGACGAATTTCATTACAAATTAATTACGAATTTGGTTTCGGTTTGGTCTGGACGAATTTGAATTCGATTTGGTTCTTCTTCGCTAGATTTTGATTTTTGGCAAAAACTGAATCATGTTCATTAATTCTCTTTGGTTGTTTTGAAATTCATTTTTTTGTACGATGCAAAATTGATCTTAACCAAAACATAAACATATAGTTTACCACACCCCTTCCCATTGGAAAAAAACACAAATCCATGTTATCAGTTTCAACAACGGATGAAAACATACCTAAAATCAAGAACACTCCTCCCAATAGAAAATCAAAAAGACAGTTATATTTGCACCACCCCTCCGAAGAATTTAATCGAGTAGTAGTTTCACATTAAACATTATATATCAGAAATATAAAATGTTTTCGTATAAAACTAATCAGTAAAGAAAACTCTTCACTAAATAAATTATTTGACAACCATCAAAAAGAAAATAATCACAAATAAAAACGATATACTAAGATAGATTATTTTTCGACAGAGACGAGAGGGAACTAATATCCGAAAAAAGTTGATCGCCATTGTCGCATCGCTTTGATACTATTTGTTGTCGCAAAACCGACCGATAAAAACATTTGTTACAAAACCGACCAATAGCAACATGAGTGTTCCTAGAAATATACATGTTTCTAGATGAAAGTAGTTGCCGAAGAAACTATTCGTCGCCGCCGCTTTGCGCGGGTACACCACTAGTATGTATATATATATATATATATATATATATATATATATATATATATATATATATATATTAAAGTTAAATGGGTTGACGGGTTAAAAACGGCTTGATAATTTTTACCCAACCCAACCTATATAATTAAATGGGTTAGACGGGTTGACACATTTAAGTTAAATGGGTTGAAAATATAAACTCAACCCGCTAGTTTTGGGTTGGGTTCGGGTTGGATTGGTAGGTTGGATCGATTTTTGTCAGCTCTAATATATATGGAGTGTTTGGATGTGCTATTTGAAATGATTATTGCATATTAAATAATCAATATCATATATAGTAATTACTTATGACAAAAACAAGGCCTAGATATAGTGTTTGGAGATTTTTTTTTTAAATTGTAATAATCATATAACTAAATGCTTGATGAATTTTGGTTATATTATATAACCTTTACGATTTGCAACGACTTTCAGGTTATTATCTATATACTAGGCGAATGCCCGCGCGTTGCGTGGGATATAAAAAAATATTTTATATTAAAAATAACTAAATCATTGTTATTAACAATTAAATAATAATTCCATAAAAAATATATAAAATGATTTTTAGTATTGTTATTATGTTGAACTATATTATAAGAGATAAGGTTGGAACTTGAAGTTGTTTTGCATATACAAAGTTATATGATTAAAATAGAAAAAAATTAATTTTTAAGAGTAAATAAATCGTTAGTGTTATCTATTAAATAATAATTTCATATTAAATTAAAACGTTTATATTAAATATTATCATTATGTTGAAAATACGATAATAGAGACATCTTTTTATCTATCTTAAATTTTATCATTTTGTACAACATATGATAATAAAGACAACTTTGTATCTTAAATAGTAAAAAAAAATGTTTTGTATCATAAATATTACCATAATTATGTAGAACATATGATAATACTGACGTCTTTTATAAGGTTAAAACTTTAAATTGTATTACATACAGGGTTGTAAAACTTGGCTAAACAACCAAATACTTGGCATGTTACTTAAAATCGGCCTCCAATGGAAGCGAGTTTGCCTAACTCAGCCAGAAGACACTTGGATCCTTATTAAACTCGATCCAAATCTAAAAAATACGGTCTAAAATCATTTTCGAAATTCTGAAATTTAATTGGTCACTTGTCGACAAAGACAATCTCACCAAAGAATACACTCAACGTCCTACAAAGTTAGATGCAAGGAAGATCTCATGGCTTAGTCCCTTTGAAATATTTCACAACCTTTCCTATTTATAGAGGAGAATACATTCTCTTGTTTACTCTCACGATCAATGTGTGATGAAGACATTTTAATTAAACTCATTTCTTTATTTGCCAATAATTTCATTTTGTTAAATAAAATATTAAATAATAAAAATAAAACGTTATCCATAAAATTTATTGCTCAATAGTTCTATTTTTCAGTAATCTTGTAAGTTGCTATAAAAAATTAAGTTTTTATTGAATAACTTTTTGTTAAATCCTAAAATCATAAATTCAGTTAGGTACTTAATATAGAAAGTTTGTTTATATGTATTTTCATGATACAAAATGTCATTATAAAATGAATTCATTTATAAAATATAATCGAGTACATATTTCGTGCTTTTGAATCAAAGTAATTTTTCAAACAATTATAATTTTATGTTTAGGTAGATTTTTTATATTTATATAACATTATGTAACTTATAATAATATTATAAACAATTTGAATAATCATGGGAGTTTCAAATGTATGTGGTGAAAGGAAATGCTTCATTTATCGGTCTAGTTTGATCAAACTCGGACCGGTTCAACTTAATATACCAAACTACATAACGTTTTTTCTATTGAAACCCGGTTTGTATATATTTTGTTTTTTTGAATCAAATTTATTTTTCAAACAATTATAATTTTATGTTTAGGTAACTTATTTATAATATTATTATAAAAAATTGAAAAATCATTGGACTTTCAAATATATGTGCTGAAAGGAAAATGCTTCCTTTATCGGTCCAAATTGATCAAACTCAGACCGATTCAACTCAATATACCAAACTACATAACGGTTCAACTGAAACTCTACTTGAACCTAAACAAATCTTGTTCAAAACCATTTTCGGGATTCTAAAACTTAAATGGACAGTTGCCAATAAAGACAATCTCACCAAAGAATACCTTCAACATCTTAAAAAGGTAGGCATAAGGAAGTTCTCATGGTTTGGTCCCTTTGAAACATTTCACAACCTTTCCTATTTATAGAAGAGGAAACGTTCTCTTGTTTACTCTCACCATCGATGTGGGATGAAGACATTGTAATAAAGCACGCTTTCTTGTTTATAAAAACATTATTCAACTTATTTAGTAAAACACCCTTTCTCTTGTTTACCCTTTCTTTATTGTTCAATAATTCCATTTTTCTATAATCTCGTAAGTTGTTATCCAAAAAAGTAAGTTTTTATTGAATAACCTTTCGTTCAGTTCTACAATCATAAATTCAGTTAGGTAGTTAATACAGAAAGTTTGTTTATATATATTTTCAAGATTCAAAAGTTCATTATAAAAAGAATTCATTTATAAAATATAATCTGCGTATATATATCGTGCTTTTGATCAAATTGAATTTTCAAACAATTATAATTTTATTTTTACATAGATGTTTTTTTATATTTATATAACATTATGTAACTTTTTTAAAATATCATTGGAAACAATTTGAAAAATCATGGGAGTTTCAAATGTATGTAATGAAAGGAAAATGCTTCTTTTATGGTCCAAATAGATCAAACTCGGACCGATTCAACTAAATATACCAAGCTACATATTTTTTTTCTAGTGAATCCGGGTTTATATATATTTCATGCTTTTAAATCAAAGTGAATTTTCAAATAGTTATAATTTTAGGTGTAGGTAGATGCTTTTTTATATTTATATAAATTTATGTAACTTGTTTATAATATTATTATAAATAATTTGAAAAATCATGGGTGTTTCAAATGTTTGTTGTGAAAGGAAAATGATTCATTTATCGGTCCAAATTGATCCAACTCCGGTTCAACTCAATATACCCAACTATATAATTTTTTTTCTAACTGAAACACGGTTTAAACCTGAAAAAATTCAGTTCAAAACCATTTTTGGAATTCTAAAAGTTAAATGGACACTTGACAATATAGACAATCTCACCAAATAATACCTTCAAAATCCTACAAAGGTAGGCATGAAGAAGTTCTCATGGTTTGGTCCCTTTGAAACATTTCACAACCTTTCCTATTTATAGAAGAGGAAACATTCTCTTGTTTACTCTCACTATCGATGTGGGATGAAGACATTGTAATAAAACACCCTTTCTTGTTTATAGAGCATTATTTAACTTATTTATAATATTATTGTAAAGAAATTGAAAAGTCATGGGAGTTTCAAATGAATGTGGTGAAACGAAGTTAAAAAAGGGGGTTTCAAATGCATGAGATTCAAGAAAAAATGCTAGTTTTATAAGTATGTATGATAATAATGAGTGGAATATTGAACACAAATGAAGTACAACGTAGCAGGTTACTAGGTTAAGACTTAAGAGTACTCATGTTGTTTGGGAGGTCCGGAGTGCTGCTTATTCCACGCATAGAATGCTGAGGTGTATACCTTGGAGACGCGTGAACATCGCCCCGGTGGGTTGGGTGTGGCGTGATTTGTAAGACGGGTGAAGACGCTCAATAGAAAATAAAGAGCAGCAGCAACCTCCCTTTCATTCAAATTTTCTTTTATTGAAGTTACATATATGGTCCCTGAAAATGTTTTTTTTTATATTTTATTATACCCTTATACTTATCATTAAATTAAATTAAACCCTTAGCTATATATATATATATATATATATATATATATATATATATATATATATATATATATATATATATATATATATATATATATATACACACACACACACACACACACACACACACACACATAGGCGGATCCAAGGGGATCCTGGGGTAGCCTGGGATACCCCTCAAAAAAATTTCGGTAGTATAATTTTTGTTTATGAATCTTTTAATTTTTTTCGATATAATGTATATATACGCATTCCTTCATTTAAAACACAAAACAAACAGGAGAGCTATTGGTTAAGGTGTTGGTTTATTGAACTAAAGCTCTTAGGTTCAATTCTTTCTCTTTACATATCCTTTTGCTATTTTTTTTTATTTTCCCAGATATTCTATCTCGCATCGCCAAACATATGTAAACTAAACCATTTTTGTCTATTATATAAGTCTGCTATCCTCATACTTCATTTGATGTCTACTTTGAATCCCACATCAATTCAAGTATCAAAATATACTTCAACTTCATGTTTATATAACAATACTTGATGTTAGCTAAGGATTCGATTAAGGTTTAGGTTTAAAACCGAAACAAAACTGAGGAAAGCCAAGTACCCCGGAAAAAAAAATTGGATTACCCTAAATATAAAATTGGGATACCGCTTTACTTTGGTTTTGGCTCTGCCACTGTATATATATATATATATATATATATATATATATATATATATATATATATATATATATATATATATATATATATATAATATTATTGAAATATGGTTTTATTATTCTATGCTTTTAAAATATATATTTATGTTATAAATTATGTTATTTAATTAATTTAACGCTAAAAAAAATAAAAAAGGAATATTGTGGAGTGGTAACCATTTCCAATGTCTAGTGGGTTGGTGGTGGGTTAGGTGTGAAGCTGACGTGACGCACATGTGGCTGCGCTTTTTCGGTGGGGTCTGTTTGACCACTAGGGATGAAAGTGGGTTCAAACCTGAACCCGAAAAACCCAGAACCGGTTAACGAGATTTTGTAGAACCGAAAACCGGACCGGTATATAGGAACCGGTTCCGGGTATGGTTCCTGGTAAAGTGGGTCTAGAACCGAAAAACCCGGAAATATCAAAGTGGGTAGGTTGGAACTGGATAAAGTGGGTTTAGAACCGGAAAACCCAGAAAAACCGGAATTTTTTGGTAATTACTTACTACTTGGTGGGTTGAACTTTGAAAATTTTCATATTGATATCCCGACTTTGGGGGACTATAACTCATTGAATATGAAACCAAAATTAACAAAATTATAGTCTAAAATCATGTACAAACTCTAAAATACACTCTGGAAAAACCGCATGTCAATTCGACTTTAAACGAATGAGATATGCATGTGTTAACATTTTCACATAATACACAGTACAAAAACAAATAGCTGAAAAGTTGAAATTTTCAGTTTTGATATCCCGACTTCGGAGGACTATAAATCATTGAATGTTAAACTAAAAATGACAAAATTATAGTTTAAACTCATGTACTAACTGTAAAATACAAGTTGGAAAAAACCGCATTCAATCCGACTTCAAACGAATTAGATATGTAAGTTTTAAAACTTTCACCAAATACAAAAAAACTGAAAAACCAAAAATTTCCAGTTTTGATATCTCGACTATGAGGGACTCTAAGTCAATGAATATAAAACTAAAAATAGCAAATTTATAGTCTAAAATAATGTATAAACTCTAAACTACATGTTGGAAAAAACCGCATGTCAATCGGAGTTGAAACGAATGAGATATACACCTTTTAAACGTTTCACAAAAACCGCTTCTGGTCCTAAAAGTGGTTTCGGTTCCAAAAACCGGTTCCGGTTTTTAGACCCGGTTTACCCGGACCCGATGAACCCAAACCCGGATTACCCGGAACCTGGATAAAGCACATTTTTAATCCCAGAACCGTAACCGGTTCTATATATTTCGGTTCTAATAGTTCCGGTTCTGGTCCGATTCTGGTTCCGGTCCGGTTTTCCGCTTCTAAATCTCATCCCTAGTGACCACTCCCCAAAGCCGATGCAAATCGGGTCTAAGTTAACCCCTCCTTGCCTTAAGATCCTGACCACTTTCCACCATCCGACTTTTTTTTATTTACAATTTGGCAGAACTTTGAATTTTTTTTTATATATATATTTTTTACGATTCTAATCCAACCATTTTTTATATAAATTTTCCTTAATTTTTTTACAACTTTATGTTTTTTAACATTAGTTTTTTAAGAAATTTTGTTTTACAACTTCTTTAATATATTTTTTTACAACTATGTTTATATAATGGAAATCAATATTTTATAAATTATCGTAATCATTCTTCATAAGTTCACAGACGATTGAGTTGGAATGAAAAAAATAAATAAATAAATAAAACAAAACAAAAAAGAACGAAAAAAACAACTTTTAATCCAAAAAGAGTGAAAGACTAAAAGTCGGAGTCTCTTGAAATTTTTTCCAAATTTCTAAGTCTTGTTTGTAATCGATTTGGCGTATTAGACGTCCACTTCCATTTTTCACAGAACTTAGTCGTTATATTCACTATATTTTTAAGGCGTCACATACAAAACTGATGGATATCATACTTCACTTTATCATATTTTTGTTTTTTTTTTTTTTTTTCATTGAACAAAATGTATTGTAGTAAAAAATAAAAAAAAAAAAAAAAAAAAAAAACTTTTTTTTCCATTTTTTAGTTGAATAACATGTAATTAACTAAAAAAAACTTTATTAATTTAGTTGAAACAATTACAATCCTAAAAACGAAAAAATAAATAAACATAAAAACAATTAATATCCTGAAAAACGACAAAAATACATAAAACCGATTATAATTCTAAAAATGATTACTACTTGTAATATTATTTTCATGATGTTCGCCCGAGCCTTCAAAATCATATCGAGCTCGTCTCCATGAAGGTGATCGGAAGATTTTGTTAAAAATTTCATATCCCGACTTTTTTGCTTCTCTTTTCGAGCTCGTTGCTTTTCCTCTCTTAATCTTTTTTTCACCTCAGAATTCTCCTTTTCAAAAGTTAAACCAATCTCAAAATTCAAATTATAGATTTCGAAACTAGTACCAACTCTATTCACTTCATATCTTCTTCCCGTTGCAGATGTATTTGATGACGATCCTCTTTTTCTTGCCCTATCTCAACTCGTTGGACGAACTACTTCTTCAAGCTCGAGCTTATCCATTTCGTTCAAATCAACCTCAAAATACGCATCCGATGAAGTAGTGCAAGTCGTCTCAGAAACTTTGGTTCTTTTCGAACCACTTTTTTCGCTATCATACTCTTTTGTCCATTTCGGGGAATTTGATAAAAATCACCAAATGTCAAAAAACTTGAACGACTTCTTATTATTATCAACAAGAAAAATTTAAGAGTCATCTCTAAAATTTGTTTATCACCTTCCCCACTTTTCCGTTGAGTTAACAAATTCTTGTAGATGTTGTTAAATTTAGTGATAAATTTATTCATCTCGTGAAACTTGCTAGTACACTGATCTTTGGTGCGGTACTCTCTGCGATTCATGACCTTAAGAAAACGTTTCCTTATGCTTCGCCAAAAATGGTCATCTTTTTGCGTGTTTCCTTACTTGGAATCCTCCAAAATATCAACTCATGATTATGTTAAAACCAACTCTCCGTTCGGTTGTCATTGTTAAGACGACATCTTCTCTTTACGAAATGCTACTTTTCCTTTTCCATGTTTTTTGGGGTTGGATGATTTGGGTTGGGTTTTCGGAATAATTTTTGGCTGGGGAGCAGCTACCAATTCGAAAACTGGTTGAGTTTCCCAAACAAATTCGACTTCCTCTAAGTTTTCTGGGAGGGGGGAAATTTTACAAACATTATGGGCTAAGTGGTTGCATCGTTTAATATTGTTGTGGTATTCGTTGACACATAAATTGTTGGGGTTGGAGTGGGAGGCGGGGTGAAATTGAAATTAAGGGCTGTGTGGATTATTTTTGAAATGCAAAGGTTTTAAAAGTTGGTTAGAATGTGGGTTGTGTGTCAAAATGAAATAAAAAGGTTGTATTTATAGTGCTTTTTGAAGAAAAAACTTAAAAATACCAATTTCTAGTCGTTAGCAACGGCTAGAAACGGCTTCTTCCCCATTTCATGTGCGGCAAACCTATACCCGAACAAAGCTATACTGCATTTTTTTGGCACCTCGGTATGGTGTTTACTGCATACCGCATCTTACTACGATATGTAGCACATGGTGCACCGTATAGCCTTACAAAATCGAGTTGTCTAACTAATTTTTGATGGTTTTTCTTACAAAAAAAAACATTTTTTTTTTGCAAAATAACCATTTTCTTTTGAATCGGCATTTCGGAGTCGGCAACAACGGGTCAAAGCCGAATAGTGTAGCTCGATTCAATATATATATATATATATATATATATATATATATATATATATATATATATATATATATATATATATATATATATATATATGAAAATGTTATTTGGAAAACAAAAAAAACCCTAAAAATCATAAAAATGCATTAAAAAAATACCAAGATATCACAAAACTTTTTTTTTTTTTTGAATTTTTATCAAAAAATCGCAGCATTTTTTACAATTTCGTTGAAAAAAAAAACAAAAAATCAATTTTTTTTTTCAAAATTGTTTTTCAGCGATTTTTACCTAAAAGTTGCGATTGTTTGATAAAAAATTCAAAAAAAAGTTTTGTGATCTCTAAAGTATTTTTTGCTATGCATTTTAATGATTTTTTGGGTTTTTTGTTTTCCGTAGAACCTAAACCTATATATATATATATATATATATATATATATATATATATATATATATATATATATATATATATATATAGAGAGAGAGAGAGAGAGAGAGAGAGAGAATAGTTATTTGGAAAATAAAAAAAATACTTAGAGATTACAAAACTTTTTTTTTAATTTTTTATTAAAAAATCGCAGCTTTTCTAATAAAATCACTGGAAAAAAGTCATTTTTTTATAAAAAAATTGTTTTTTTTTATAAATTTCAGCGATTTTATACTAAAAGCTGCGATTTTTTCATAAAAATTCAAAAAAAAAAATTTGTGTTCTCTAAATGTTTTTTTTATGTATTTTTATTTATTTTTACGGTTTTTTTTGGGTTTTTTGTTTTCCATAGAACCTAAACCTAAACCTATATATATATATATATATATATATATATATATATATATATATATATATATATATATATATATATATATATATATATATATATATATATATACTAGGTTATAACCCGTGAAAACCACGGTCCATATGATTTAAAATTTTATAGATGTAAAATTATAAAAACAATCATGTTAAAAGATATTGTTGCAGTTGTAAGAGTTAAAAAAAACAATTAGTAACAACCTCAAAGTATGATGTTATTTTCATAGATTTTCCAACTTTAATAATCAGTCAAAATAGCAACATACCTTGATTTTATGTACAAAAGGTAATAAAAACGTAACTTTTCTGTAAAAATAGCATGTTATAAAAGTTAATTAATTGAAAAGTACAATGATATATTAGGATATTTATAAAAGTAGTATGATATAATTGATAAAAGACAAAATTTCACAATGGATCCTTGTGGTTTACAAAATATCGCACTTCGAGGACTTCCTAGTAAAAAGTCATGTCACTGGTCCTTATGGTTTTAGTTCATTGCGCAATTGGTCCTTGACCCTAACCCCGTCACTTTTGTACCGTTAGTGCAAGGGTATTTTTGTCTTTTCATTTATCAAAACTAGCACCACAAAATCCTACCATGCACTAAATAAACAAACATGTAAGAATTCAGGAATTCTAAATTCTCCATTAAAATTTGAAAATTTAATGAAGCTACCTTATTGTTCCTGAATTCATTCATATGTTGATTTTGTGGATTCATATTCATGGTTTGTTTTTGAACATAACTTGGCATATGAAGCAAAGTTACTAATAAATTTGAGACTTCACGACCACAAACATCATAGTTTTTGTTCCCTTTAACACTAAACCATTTAACTTCACATTCTTCATGAACAAGTCTAAGCGCACCTTTGCAAGTGCATTCCATCTTCAACTGATTACCTTCATTGCATGAATCAAAGCAGATTCTGCAAATCGCTTCTTCCTCATCAATCTCTTCATCGTTCTTCACTTCAACATAACCGATTTGATCTTCATTTGAAACGGGAGTGGTGGCTGAAGGGATTATGAACGATGATTCTTCCCGTTTCCTCCCCAAAGATCCGAAGACACCCTAAAAGTCGGAGCCCAACACTCGCAGGAGAATAAAGAGATTACGAACGATGATTCTTTGGAACATACAAATCAGAACCTGAAAATCGAACATAACTTTGTTACCCTTCTTCATCTTCCTCTCTCTCTCTCTCACTCACTCTCTTGTAGATCGATCGGTACTTTCATCTCCTTCAAAAACTTCAAGAGCGCTAACCCTAGTCCTATCACACAAGTCGTTGTAGTTGGGTGAAGAAATCATCATCAACAACGTATACCCTTATTGTTGATTATAAATCAACGACATTGTAAGTTGAAACGAGGGTTGAATTAGCTGATGTTCCAAAAGTCAAGATCGAGATGTTTGGAGATAGTTTGGTGATGAAGGATTACAGTGACTGCTAAATGAAAAGACTAAAATACCCCTACACTAACGGTACAAAAGTGACTGGGTTAGGGTCAAGGACCAATCGCGTGATGAACTGAAACCATAAGGACCAGTGGCGTGACTTTTTGCTAGGAAGTCCTCAAAGTGTGATATTCTGTAAACCACAGGGACCAATTGTGAAATTTTGTCTTGATAAAATTACAACATCATTATGTATTGTGTGTACATATAAAAATTTAGAAATAAAAAAAGTTGAAACAAACAAATTGTGAAAGTAAAATACTTGGTATATAAATAAACAAAAAATGAAAAACAAAAAATGAAAGTATGTTGTTATTCCATGGATGTTAGCAAAAGTAATGGATTTAAACAATTATAAAAAGGGTATAATGGGAATTATTTTTGTATGGTTCTTTGTTCGGCTTATAGTGTTATTAAAAAAAGTAAATATGTCCTTTTTCAACATACAAAAAAACATAACACAGAAACACATTTAAAAAATTTACATTTTTACCCTACCTAGAAAAAACTTGTTATTTAAAATACATCCATTTAAGGTGAATAAAAGATATATAATATAGACATTTTAAAATAGAAATAATTCACATGATGTTTCATAGTTGCAAGATATAATAAACCAATTATAGCAATGTACATTCAAAGTACATTGCTATACATGGTATAAAGCGATTTTTATTATTACATTACAAATTACCCTTCAAAAATAAAATAATATTTAATTTAAAAAAATATATGTTAGTGTGTTTAAAAATAAAGATTTAAATTCTTATAGTTGTGTACTTTGAAAGTACATTGTTATAGATAGTATATATAGATTTTTATTATAAAGTATAGTTTACCCTTTCAAAGAAAATAGATATTTGATTTTATAAAATCCATTTGAAATGGTCCATGAAAATTAGTTTTTTACATAGTATAATGCTATATTTGTACAGTAAAAGAAAGTAGGCAACTATTTAATGCATTTGTACCAGTTAAATAATGCTATATCCAGTGGCTTATATGAACCAGTTGATTTCAAAATTGGAGAAGATTACATGCTAATTTCTCATGGAATACATTGAATTGATTTAAACAAAACTGCCCTACAAGTCGCCACTTTTGTATCTCCCACCATAGCACAATAAAAAAAAATACTCCCAAACATCAAGGGGCATAAAAGTCATATCTTTAATTTTCCATTAATAATTGCAGAGTTAATGGACAAAATATCATGAGAACCACTGAATTCTATGTGACAAATGTCATCTCCACTTAACTCAGGAAGAATTTTTGCTCATAAAAGAAATTTGACAACTGCAAGCAATAATTTTTTTTACTATTGGCAAAACAAATAACTTTGCCAAATTACTCTCCTGCAAGAAGGAGAGAGTTTTGAAAAACATGATTTTACTCATTTATCCCTCCATGGACTCTTTGACCAATATTTCACCCACATGTGAAATAAAGAAAAACCAAAATAAAAAATGTTAATAGAGAGAGATTACAGATACACATACCTTTTCACCATGTTCAACAACATATCCATTGTAACCAAAGGGTTAAATGCCACATGACTGATATATGTATAATTATAAAATTACCCTTTTCTGGTGATGTTCTATAGAAGAGGCGCTACACATAAGACCGAATATATTTTTATTGAGAAAAAAGGATTTGATTTCAAGGAGGTGTGTTTGCATATCATTACAAAAAGCAATTAATGGTACACCACTTAAATACTTATCATCCTCACTCAAAACGTAATAAGTCAATAGGAGAAACAAAGAACGGAATCAATTATTCCCAAATGAGAAAACATATAAAATTTGAGAAACATTTTATTAAATGTTTCATCATTCAACTTTTTTAACTACATGTATCAATTGCTTAAATCGAATTAAGCAATCAAACACTTGGAAATAAAAAGAGAATATTGGTATAAATAGTTTTTAAAACTATAATCATTCTCACTGTTAGTTACCTGAGACATTTTTGTTGTTGTTTGTGAATGTTGGTGTTTTACCTGCATGTATTTTACCTTGAGATAACAAAAAAAATGTTTGCTTTATGGATCCAAATTTTACCACTTTCATATAACTGACTCTTAGAAAATAACCACCAAAGTTATATGTGTGAGAAAAGGAAGGGTGCTCGTATCTATACTTTTTGGTGGTTATGAAGCTTGGTCTTTACATACAAAAATCCATACACAAATACACACATAAATACACAAGGATACATTATTTCAGAAAAAAATGATAAAGAACCCAAATTCTGACTAACAAAAATACAAAATATTAGTAGGTCTTTTGTGGGCTAGAGGTTTACCCAAGGATAGCCCGAGGAGTTGCACCGGAAAAAGAAAAGCATGAAGAAAGTGTGAACAAACCTGACCCTGTTTTTGTTCATCCAAATTGAGATCACTGATCGCAAAAACGTGATTTACCTTAAATGCCAGTAATAGAACATACACAAAATTAAGGATCATCGTAGCCAAAATAACATTAATAAAAAATCAAATAGAAGCTTAAACCTCCAATTGATTATAAACATCATATGAGGACAAAAACCTTAAATCCAAGGTTTGAGAGGTTGGGTATTCCGATTTCATTACACAATTATGATGGAGGTGATGAGAAGATTATTTATTGAATAAAACCCTAGTGAGGAATCAATTAGGGATTTAAAATTTGAATATGACCATGATTTCAGGATCAGACCTATGATTGTGCGAGAAATCCCGAAGATTGAGGGATACCGTGTGCTGGAAAAAAAGTTGATAGATTGTATATGTTGGAATAGTGTTTAAGGCTGCAACTATATTAGACAAGTATTTGACCCGATTGTGCATGGTCTTTTTGGGTTGCCTTCACCATAGCAACTTGATAGGATGATTTATTATGAGAGAGTAAATATTATTATATTATGAGAATAATATAAGGAACAATAATATTGTTATTTGATTAATATAAGTCATAAATTAATTAGTATTAATTTGGTGACTTAAAGAGATTAATTAAATAAGAGGGTATAAACTGTCAATTGGTTGATAGTTACACTTGAGACTGTAAATCCTTATTGGATGAAGGGTGGACGGATTCTAGGGCTAGGGATAGCCTCAAATCGTCCAATGCTTATCTATGGTAAGTATTTGGATTGCTTTAAGGAAAAGATTATCCAATTAGGGTTTAAGGTGAAACCCTTAAGGAGTCTACAAGTATAAATAGACCCTATGGCAAAGGGAAATCGACATCTCTTCTAAAGTAAGAAAACCCTGGCCGATTTCCTCCTACCTCCTCTCTCTCAAATCATCTTCTTTGCTATTTGGTGTTTGTAAGCCATTAGAGGAGTGACAATTGTGACTCTAAAGCACCAAGACAACAAGATCAAAACAAGAGATTCAAAGGTAAACTTCTAGATCCGATTTTGTATTGTTTTATACCTAATTAGTCATTAGAAGTCTTGGATTCAAAGCATGTTTAATTAGAAAACCTAGATCCCAGCATTAGGGTTTTGCATGCGCACATAGGAAAGTTCTTATGGCTAAAACCCATCAGTGGTATCAGAGCCTAGATTGGTTTCTATTAAATTGTTGCTTGTTTGTTTGAAACTTGTGTGCAAAATTCAAATTTTGTGTTTCTGAGTCGTAAACTCGACGAGTCCCATGGTGGACTCGACGAGTTGGCCTAACTCGACGAGTCCAGTTGGGAACTCGACGAGTTCTAGCGTCAGGAAAGGCCAGATTCGGGATTTTTTTCATACTTATCTTATGGAAACTTGCCTTTATCATATTAGATCAATCTTAATCCGATTTTCTGATATATATATGACTATAATCTTGATCTAATTAAAGATATTTATCAACTAATAAAATATTTAATTTCCTTATGTGATAATTAATTAATTATTTTGATTAAATTGGTAATTATCTTGCAAGAAATAATTAAATAAATCAAATATGGATAATTATGGAATTAATTGTTAATTGAGATTATTTGTTATTTGATCCTCCATGTTTTAAATGTTTAAAACTTGTCCTCAAGTTTTGAAATTTATGCTTTGTGATTAAAAGTTTTAATTTAGACAATTTAAATTTCAAACCCTAGATTTTTAAAAGTTTAAAATACAACCCTATACTAATATAATATTACAAGATTAATATATATTTATATATGTATAACTAAATGCTAGTCTTACCGTTAGTAGGCCTCATTTACGAAGCCGATCTATAAGGTGGGTATAAGATTGCGGCCTATAAAATGGCGTTTAATGGGTGTACACTCACACCCACCGCTTGCTTGATAGGTGGAGGGTCGTTAGCCGAACGGGTAGGATAGGGAAACCGCATCCTCTCATTAAAAGTATAATAAGAAAGTAACTACATGTTTTTTAAAATTTCCCAATCTTAGTTACTTTAGGAAAAGTGAATTGATGCAATCCCATGAAATTACATTTTGCATCCTTGCTAAGAAGTTAGTGGAGCGTGTGTGGTTTACCGGCACACTAATTGGTTCTAAGCAAAGGTGGTAAATGGTGATTCATTGTTTATCATAGTTCGATGGAGCGCGTGTGGTTTACCGGCACATCGAATAGGTGATCGTTACAATGAAGGCACCATGTGAATTTGCATGGTAATTCACACCCGCTTTGTGATCCTCGGTATCCCAGTCACAAACAAGAGGGGCATATCGAGATTTAAACATGCCATTGAATAGTTTCAATGAATCTCATCCGAACCTAGGAATTCTCAATACATTTAGGACTTAAAGTTATGTTTTTATGATGGAGAATTAGTGAATCGTCATTCACTTACCTTCATATTATTTGCATGTTGGATTACGGCATCCCTTTTCTAATATGTAAATATTGCTGTTGGATCCTAGCCCTAATTTTTCTTATTGGGTGATAATTAGGGATTCATATTCTAATCTATCTTTGTCATTTCTATTTGTAGATGTCAAACGCAAACAACGCTGCTGCTAGTTCCTTCACATTGATGAGCCTTTGTCAAAAGGCCACTTTCGATGGGACAAACTTTAGCGAATGGATAAGATACATTCGCACCATTGCTCGCTATGAGGATAAGGAGTATGTCCTCGATGAGAAGCTCGAGAAAATCAACCCTGAAATCGCTACTCTGGCTGAAATGACCGCTTTTGAAACTCATGAGCGCGATGCAACGAAGGTACATTGCATCATGATAGCCACCATGAACTCCGAATTCCAAAAGTCCTATGAGGACATGTACCCGTACGAGATGCATCAAGACTTATTGGAGAGATACCACTAAAATGCGAGACAAGAGCGTTATGAGATTTTCACTAACATGATTTCCGCTAAGATGGGTCATGGAGAGTCTCTTACCGTGCACCTGCAAAAGATGCAAAGGTATGTCAACTGCCTTCGCAAGTTGAATGTTGACTTTGGGGAAGACTTGGCGATCGACATGGTGCTTCACTCTTTGCCTCTGAGGTACAATCAATTTAGGATGACCTACCACATGAGCAAAGAGGAGGTCACCCTAAGCAAACTCCAAGGTCTTTTGAGGGTTGCTGAAAGCAACTTCAAGGACAAGTTTGTTGCACCAACTCCCAATCCACCCGCTGCTCCTGTCTTGGCTATTGGACAAGGAAAGGGAAAGACGAGGAAGGATTCGTCTAAGAACTATCGTAAGGTTAAAGCCCGAGATGGTGCCTCTTCTAGTGGGACCAAAGTGGATCCTGCTAAGCCCTTCCCTAACCCAAAGGAGGCAGAGTGCCACCACTGCCACAAGATAGGACATTGGAAGAGAAGCTGCCCAGAGTACCTGCAAGCCATCAAGGAAGGAAAGATCAAGCCATCTTTCGCAGGTATATACATAATTAAATCTAACGATTCTAACCATGCTATTTCTTGGGTTCTTGATACCGGTTGTGGTTACCACATTTGCTCTAATGTGCAGGGACTAAGAAGAAGTAGGGATGTGGAGCAAGGAAGGATCAATCTAATCATGGGGAACAGAAGATCGTCGCATGTGACCAAGATTGGAGTGTATTATTTAGTGCTTAGGAATAGTTTATGTTTAGATTTGAACAATTATTGCTATTCGCCAGAGATGGCTAGAAACATCATTTCATTTCATGGCTTGTTTAGACAAGGTTTTAGATTTTCTTTTAATAATGAGAATGGTTCTATTTTAGCTTATCTAAATGGTGTCTTTTATTTTGAAGCTATACCATGTAATGGAATATATGAAACTGTTATGATTGTCGATAACTTAGGAAATGATGTTTTGAACATAGATTCTTCCAATAGTATGGATAGAGCATCCTTGTGGCATTGTCGTCTTGGACATGTCAACAAGAAATGCATAGCCCAACTCCAAAAGGATGGAGTGTTGGAGTCATTCGACCTTAGGGAAGATGACACATGCGGATCTTGTTTACTTGGAAAGATGACTAAGTCACCCTTCACGAGCATGTGTGAAAGGGGTGAGGGTCTATTGGACCTAATACATACCGATGTATGTGGACCGTTTAGATTAACCACGAAGGATGGGAACCGCTTCTACGTGACTTTTACCGATGACTATAGTAGATATGGGTATATCTATTTAATCAAGCAAAAGTCAGAAACTTTTGAAAAGTTCAAAGAGTTCAAGAATGAAGTGGAGAATCAATTGGGCAGGAAAATCAAGATGCTTCGATCCGATCAAGGAGGAGAGTACCTAAGTCTTGAATTCCACGATTATCTCAAGGAGTGTGGAATAGTTTCACAATTGACGCCACCTAGGACACCACAATTGAATGGTGTGGCAGAAAGGCATAATCAAACCTTATTGGATATGGTTCGCTCTATGATGAGTCGTGCTTCACTACCTATCTCTTTTTGGGGGTATGCCTTAGAGACTGCTGCCCATATCCTTAACCGAGTCCCTACTAAGAAGGTTGCCAAAACACCTCACGAGATGTGGACAGGGAAAGCTCCCTCGTTAGCACATATCAAGGTTTGGGGTTGCGAGGCTTTCGTAAGACGAGATACTCACGACAAGCTCGAACCTCGTAGTGAGCGATGTATTTTCATCGGCTACCCGCAGAAATCCTTTGGATATCTCTTTTATAGACCGAAGGACAATGTTGGCTTCGTTGCGAGGAGAGGAGTTTTCCGAGAGCGAGAACTCATAATCCAAGGAGACAGTGGGAGGCAAATCGAGCTTGAAGAGATTCAAGAGTCGATAGATGAAGGAACCTCTACCGTTGGCACTCAACCCGAGGAGGAAACTCCGGTTGAACCGATTGACGAGTCCTTACCTCTTAGACGTTCCGAAAGAGTTAGAGTTCAACCCCAGTTTTATGGTTTTCATATTACTACCGAAGGGGACACGTATATTAGTGATGGTACACTAATAAATCTTGATGAACCTAATAGCTATAAGGAAGCCATGGCAGGCCCGAAGTCTGCGAAATGGAAAGAGGCAATGGATAGCGAGATCCAATCCATGTATGATAACCAAGTTTGGAATTTGGTTGATTATGTGCCCGGACGTAAGACCGTTGAGTGCAAATGGATCTTCAAGAAGAAGACCAACGTGGATGGAAATGTACACACATATAAAGCGGGATTGGTCGCAAAGGGCTTTACTCAAACTCCCGGCGTTGACTATGATGAGACCTTCTCACCAGTTGGGAAGATAAAATCTATTAGAGTGATGCTAGCGATTGCCACATTTCATGATTATGAGATTTGGCAAATGGATGTCAAGACCACTTTCCTTAATGGAAAGTTGGCTGAGGATGTTTACATGACTCAGCCAGAGGGGTTTGTGGATCCGAAGCATCCGAATAGAGTGTATAAGCTTGAGAAGTCCATTTATGGACTTAAGCAAGCGTCTCGCAGATGGAATCTTTACTTCGATGAGAAAGTCAAAGAGTTTGGATTTGTACGAAGCGAAGATGAATCGTGTGTATATGTCAAAGCCAGTGGGGGGTATAGTAAGCTTCCTCGTTCTATATGTCGATGACATATTGCTCATAGGAAACGACATCCCGACTCTGCAGGAGGTTAAGTCCTGGCTTGGGAAGTGCTTCGCTATGAAGGACCTCAGAGAGGCTTCTTACATTTTGGGAATAAGGATAGTAAGAGAAAGAAGTAAGAGACTAATAGGACTTAGTCAGAACACTTACTTAGAGAAGGTACTAAAACGTTTTAGTATGGAAAACTCGAAGAAGGGAGAATTACCGATACAAAGTAATGCCAAGTTGAGTAAGACTCAAAGTCCGAGTACCGAAGCTGAAATAGCAGAAATGAGCCGAGTACCATACGCTTCCGCAGTTGGCTCAATCATGTACGCTATGACTTGTACTCGCCCTGATGTAGCCTTTGCTTTGAGCATGGTTAGTAGATATCAAGGGAACCCTGGCAGAGCTCATTGGATTGCGGTGAAGAATATCCTTAAGTACCTTCGGAGGACGAAGGAATGGTTCTTAGTCTTCGGAGGAAGTGATGACTTGAAGGTGCGAAGGTATAGTGACGCCATCTTTCAGACCGATAGGGACAACTACCGTTCGCAGTCGGGCTGGGTCTTTACCCTGAATGGAGGAGCAGTGACATGGAAAAGTTCCAAACAGGAGACCGTAGCTGATTCAACGTGCGAATCAGAGTACATTGCAATGAGCGAAGCGTCGAAGGAGGCAATATGGCTGAAGAACTTCATCGGTGATCTTGGAGTCGTACCTGCCATAAAGGAGCCCATGGAGATTTTCTGTGATAATGAAGGAGCGGTTGCCTTGACCAAGGAACCGAGGGATCATGGTAGATCTAGACATATCGACAGAAAATATCACTTTATTAGACATCGTGTAGAAGAAGGACAACTCATAGTGAAGAGGATATCATCAGAAGATAACCCAGCAGATCCGCTTACGAAGGGACTGAGTAGGGTTAAGCACTTGCAGCATGCTAGGAGTATTGGGCTGAAGGATAATATTAGCATAGATTAGATAGTATTAGAAACGTGTAATAGATAAATGTAATTAACATTTGGTGATTAAATAAAGGAGTTTTATTTATGTGTAATGTTACTGTCTTATGTTAATTGTTTAACTATTGTTTCATTTTGCATGTTTTGACTTCCAGAATAATTGAATTTGTTAAGAATAATCGAATGATTCAAATTGTCCACAATCGTTCATATGTTGGAAGTAGATATGAATGAAGATTGTCATGAATTGGTGTGTAGATTGTCTAAATGGTATTAGACATAGCAAAGGGTTGCTGCGACGTTCATGAGTGCTTATGAACTGGTTTTGAGCATTGGAACAAACCCGTGCTTGATGGAATCACCTTATGGAATATGATATAAAAGGGTAATCGCAAGACGATGATATCATATAGTCTTAAAACCTAGATATATGGTTTGTTATTTGTTAATTGATTGTACATTGATAATGCGAAAACGCATTGGTAACTCGATGTTATAAAACGCATTGTTGTGTATAGTTGATTAATGAATAAGTAAATGCATATAAGTTGAAGTTTATCTGTAACTTTTATCCTAAGTAGGTAAAAGCGATATCTCGGCCGCTCGATGATTTGATTTGACTTATGTGTCGGGCCCGGTCAGAACTGAATTGATGTGTTCAATTAAGTTCTATGTCGAATAAATCAGAGATCGAGAAACCTAAATGCTTGACTAATCATTCCATAGAATTGTCAGCATGATATCTAACAGAGGACTGTATGATCCCTTATCTAAAGGACAAGATTGATTAGATCAGAGTTTGACAGTGTCTTTGAGAGCTATGATTGCAAATCTAATTGTACTTGTACATATAGTTACTAGACTTATCCAAGTGGGAGACTGTTGGAATAGTGTCTAAGGCTGCAACTATATTAGGCAAGTATTTGACCCGATTGTGCATGGTCCTTTTGGGTTGCCTTCACCATAGCAACTTGATAGGATGATTTATTATGAGAGAGTAAATATTATTATATTATGAGAATAATATAAGGAACAATAATATTGTTATTTGATTAATATAAGTCATAAATTAATTAGTATTAATTTGGTGACTTAAAGAGATTAATTAAATAAGAGGGTATAAACTGTCAATTGGTTGATAGTTACACTTGAGACTATAAATCCTTATTGGATGAAGGGTGGATGGATTCTAGGGCTAGGGATAGCCTCAAATCGTCCAATGCTTATCTATGGTAAGGATTTGGATTGCTTTAAGGAAAGGATTATCCAATTAGGGTTTAAGGTGAAACCCTTAAGGAGTCTACAAGTATAAATAGACCCTATGGCAAAGGGAAATCGACATCTCTTCTAAAGTAAGAAAACCCTGGCCGATTTCCTCCTACCTCCTCTCTCTCAAATCATCTTCTTTGATATTTGGTGTTTGTAAGCCATTAGAGGAGTGACAATTGTTACTCTAGAGCTCCAAGACAACAAGATCAAAACAAGAGATTCAAAGGTAAACTTCTAGATCTGATTTTGTATTGTTTTATACCTAATTAGTCATTAGAAGTCTTGGATTCAAAGCATGTTTAATTAGAAAACCTAGATCCAAGCATTAGGGTTTTGCATGCACACATAGGAAAGTTCTTATGGCTAAAACCCATCAGTATAAAGATGACACGTGGATTGTAGGAGATGTAAAAGGCGGACACGTTGCATTCAGGAGAGTGTTTTATTAGGCAGATATATATATATATATATATATATATATATATATATATATATATATATATATATATATATATATATATGAGGTTTAGGGATGATCATTTGGACCGAAAACCCAAACCGAACTGAAAGCCGAACCAAACCAAACTGAATTAGGGTCGAATAAGCATTTCGGTTCTGGTTTCGGGTTTCTATATTAGGCTTATTCGGTTCTTGGAATTTTCGGTTTGGGTTACCCAAATAAGAGCTTATTCGGTTTTAAATACCCGACCCAGATTGAGAAGTCATTTATTTTTAATCCTAATTTACCTAGCTACACTGAAATTCAGTCGATCGCTCATTGTCCCTCCTTTTATGATCAAGTCGACGAGGCCTTAATACGGGATCCATAAGAGCTTAAATGACTTTTTGTATTTTGTGGTCGTATTAGATCCACAATTCAAGTTCGAGTTTCTTCAACAAGCGTTTGAGAAGCTGATTAAGTTGAAGAATACACAAAAAGATCACATGCTCAACTCGGAAGTCAGTTTGAAGGCTAAAGCCTTAATATGGGATCTACACCGAACAAATTTGTCCCCAAATATAATAGAGGATTTGGTTTGCACCCAAGATTAGGTAAGGAAATTAAGAAAGCCAATTGTGGACAACATTGATGAAATTTTGGAAGATGATGAGGTCGCGAAAGCTTTGGAAGAAGCGATAAACAATGGATATGGAAAGGGAAAACAACTAATCAATATTCTCGAATAGTTAATTGGTATTTGGTAAATGTTATTTTGGATATGGTTAAAAACTTAAGATTCATACTTTAGTTTGGATGTTGCATTTTTATTGTTTAACTTATACGCTTATATATGGGTTTTTTTGGGTTTTATGTTTAGTGTTTAATATGTCGCTTCATAACTATATCTCAAGATTTTGGTGTTTGGATTTTACATTCTTATATTTTAAGATTTTGCGTCATAACTAATATTCTTAATTGTGTTTACAATAAATTTTCAATCAACAAATTTGTTTTTTTAAAAGTTTTTTTTATGGAATCATAAACTACAAAAGTAATAAAAAATATAGTGTTTATAATCGTATTGTAAATGTTATTCGGGTTATAGAATCGTAATACAGTTTATTTGGTTCTTTTATGTTATATTAGGTCGTTAATCATATTGTGAATGTTATTCGGGTAATAACTGACCCAGATCGATTAATACCTGAACCGAACCGAACTCGTATTAAGTTAATCTGTTCGAGTTTCGATTCCTTTAATTACCCTTATTCGGTTTTCGGGTTATTCAAGTTCGGGCGATTCGATATGGTTTCGTATATTCATATGCCGGAGATACCATTCCGAACAACGCTCATTCCGAATTGTTGCAACCAAAATATTGAAGCTTTCTTAGCGTTTTATACCCTGAATTCAACAAACTAGGTTAGTTCTATTGATTCATATATTTGCCTTAAGTTTATAAACGAATTTATATAGACCGAAATGCGTATAACTAGTTGGGAATGTGTAGAACGTGTCCAGAATGGTATATTCCATGTAGATTTATTGTTATATTTAGCCATTATAATTATATAAGTAGCTTAAAATTTGTTAGTACCAATCCATAGAGAGGAAATAAATGTATATTACATATTGAATATGATTATGGAATGAGAAATAAGTGTTCGGAATTTGTAGAACTAATCTAGAATTTCGGGAATACAAATAACTTATTTAGAATGGTTGTCCGACTTTTTTTTTATTTATGATATTGTTAAATTAAGAAGTAATGTTTGTACTAAACCAATACGCACGAATTAGTCGAAATCAGAACCAGTGCGTTTGAAGATGCACATAATCAATTTGTGTAGGAAATTTGGGTCTTTGGGAAATAAGTTGATATCCGAACAAACATAACAATCTTCTTCTTTACAATGTCAAACACCAAATTCATAAGAATTCGTTCTCAAGTAATTAGTTTGATCATGTACCTTTTTTTACAGTCAGTTATATATTGGATGGTTAATGTATATTTATATTGTAAGGATTGTGTCTCTAGAATGTGTGTTTGGAACGTGTGTTTGAAATGTGTGTACAGAACATGTTTATAGAATTTGTTTCTAGAATGTCAGTCCATAATAATTGCATTGGAATGTGTACAATAGTCTTGAACCACTATAAATAAGAGTTAGAAGGACTTTGATTATATAACTAAAAAATGACAACAAATCAACCGCTTCCATGGACTTTAGAAAAAGAGATTACGCTCGTTCGGTTTTAAATTATCATTGAGGATTATATTGTTGTCACTGGTCTCCTACTTTGATGTATGGATCACTTTGGGCCCGTTTGAAAAATATGTTTCATTATGAGTTATCTCGTAGATAGTATCAAGCAGAAGAAGAAGTGAAGTCATGGTTTAAGGATATAAGAACAATTATGAAGATCTTTAACAAAATTTATCAGAAGATCAACAATGAGTTATTGAATAAACATGAACAGATCATTTAACAAGCAGTTAGGGAGCAATACAGAATTGTAAATGACATGGCCGACCTTCCATACAAAGACGTTTGGAATATTTTAAAAGATGTCATGTATTTTTCAATTATGTTTTTTTTCTTTGTAACATGTAATGAATAATAGGGAAAATAATAATTTTCTTTTTTCATTCGAAATCAATATCCAAACATAACTAATTGAAATTAAAAATAAATTATTAGGTTAGATAGGGACTAAAATGACCATCATTGGTTTAGGTATTTCTAATTCAGAAGTAAGAAGAGTATGCATATTTTTTGTCTAGTATGTACATCGATACACATCATACCAGAAATATATATAAAACATATGGTAAAAGTCTGTGATGGTAAAATAATGTGACGTCGCAAGGGCATGACCACACGCTATACCGAGATTGTGATATCTCCCACATGTAAAGGTGTAGCAGTTCAGATCTACAATACAAGTCTTTCTAAAATAAAAAACTTAAAAAATGTGAGAAGACACCTCTGGTGACATATTTCTTGCCTGCCACGAAACAGACTTATGTATCCTCCTCTGCAACACTTTATTTGTATAAAGAGGGTGTGCGCCAATAAACCCCCTGAAAAAAAACATTATGATTGTAACGTCCTTGAAATTTACAAAAAGATTTTTGAATTTTAAAATAAGAAAAAACATTAAAACCTTGTTTCAAAACCATTAAGTAACATTCATATGATTTAACACCATACAATATCAAAGTTAAGTTTACAAACTGCAAAAACGAACATCTTCTATGCATGTGTACAGTCACGTCGAGCTTCTCACGATTGACCTATAAAATGTTTGATCCACAATTGTAAGCATAAAGCTTAGTGAGTTCCCCAGTATACCACATATTCCATCATATATACAATGTATCCACATAAGAGGTCGACTCTAACTTCGAACAATCCAATCTCCTATCCATAGAAGCATACGTAATAATCATACATGATATAGCAGGTCAGTTCCAACCATCGGGTGAATGTTATAGGTCAGACCATAGTCTTACATCCTGTCATGGGCTACCCCCATGGTCTCTCCCTGCAATATCATGATTAACCTATGTGGTCTTTCCCTGTAATGCCATGGGCTACCCCCATGGTCTTACAAGCAAGTATCATGGGCTACCCCCATGGTCTTTCCTTGAAATGCCATGGGCTACCCCATGGTCTTACAAACAAGTGACATGGGCTACCCCATGGTATTTCCATGCAATGGATAAAGTCATATGTCAGGGATCAGATATACAGTCGAACAAATGATCCACTCGAGAGCAAACAATCATATAAGAACATCACAATCAGGCATTAGACCAATAGTTCTCAAGATACCCAACTTAGAATACATAGATCCCAAGCTACTACTACCACATAACCAAGTAACATAAAGACATAGCAAATACTAGCATATTCATATACTTAGCGACTAGCCTTCCCTAGTTACCCTATCATTGGCCACTTCTCAGTTAAGTCCTTCGTCGGTCAGCCATACATAATCCTAATAAATGGCCTACCCTAGTTACCCCATCCAAACATAACTCGTAACTATACCATATGATCAACATACAAATCCTTACCAGTATAGAATTTGTAACATTCGGAATGTAGGTATTTACCCTTTTAACCCTTGGAGTGAAACTTATTTGCAAGGAGGTCCCTACATACGTCAAGTGTATATATGTGTACGCTTAGCGTACTAGGGTGGTTTGGACGCAATCATGCAACACATACGCAAACGTACTAGGTTATACGCGGGGGTACATGGCCTAAGATAAAACCCTAATTTTTTTGTCATGTACCCTATTTAATCACTTTTATGTCACTTGGACCTAATCCTAAACAACCTTTATTGCCTCTTATCATCCCTAAACCCTAGTTTGCAAGGGAGTGTGATTCTTGAGCTTAAAAGTGATTTTGGTGGCCATTTTAGTGTGTTTACAAGAATAAGAAGGTGGTGATCAAGTCTTAGATGTGGTTGAGCTTCTAGATCCTACATCTACTTCATCTTGGGGAACTTTTGGAGGTAAAAAGTCCAGACCTTTCTTATCCTTTTGCTAGTTTGAGTTAGGGTTTGGTAATAAGTCCATTTTTGGTCCATGGATCCTCTCTTGTGAGTTTGAGCAACTCCAGAGGTTATAAATATTAGATCTAAGTTCCTTTGGCATGTTAAAAGAATAAAAATGCTAGTTTGATGGTTGTTTCCGTACCATACATGAGTTTTATGTCTTAAAGGAAGTCTTAATGGATAAAATGAGTTATTGGGTTCCCATATGGCATGAAAAGGCATAAAGTTGCCAACTTTATGCCCTAGGCCCTTTAAAATGACCAAAATCTGGATTTGGACGAAGTGGATACATGAATTAAGCACTTAATGGATCTTTGAGCAAAGCATCTTGTACGTTCGGCATACTAGTTTATACACTACGCGTACCACCAAAGAACCTAGTATGCTAATTATACCGATGATGTACGTTGGGCGTACGCTTCCAGTGGGTTTTGGGCTTTCGGTGGGCTTTTGATCCATTTGGGACCTACTTAGACTTTGGCCTGGATCTATTAGAGTATTTAGGCCTTTGAACTTGTTATTGGACCATAGGTGGCATGGTTGGGCCTTGTGGCCTATTATTGTTTTGGACCTTGGATGTTAGACCCATTAAAGGAGAAAGATTGTTGGGCCTTATTGGAGGACTTTAGAATTAGGGTTTTGGCATATGCTTTGAGTTTGTGACTAAATTCTAATTAGGTTAACTTGTGTATATTCAGTGTGAGATTTTCGGACCGGTAGTCGAGCAGTATTTTATCAGCAGTCGGAGGTGAGTCTTCTCATAATATCAATGGGTCGAAGGAACTAATGCATGCACGTTATCTGACAAGTGGATTAACAGTTGTTATGCAATTAATTTTCTGAAGACCCCATGGGTAGCCCGTGGCGCTTGTGTGAAGACCATGAGGGTAGCCCAAGACACTTGGATATCAAACCATGGTGGTAGCCCATGACACTTGGATATCAGACCATGGAGGTAGTGTTGGGTTTTTAGCACTATAACACTCTTATGGTGCACATGTAACCCTAAATGCTTTGGATATTTGTTTTCTCTAATTATACATGCATATTTTCAATTTTCCAAAGCATTGTCCTAACTAGCATACAAATTGTCAAATGAATAATACATCTAGTTAGATGACATACCTTTTAGAAGGACTAGTAGTTCTTGACCTTTGAAAGCTTGAGCACCTCAAGTGTGATGCCTCTAATGGCTCACAAACGACAATATGCAAAGGATGGCTTAAGAGAATAAGTTACTTAGCTCAAAAGAAGGTGTAACCGATTTTGGTTCATGAGGGTTCTATTTATAGTGTTGCACATGCTAGGCTTACACTTTGTAAACCCTAATGACCCATGACTTTCCACATTCTCATGCTCCATGGATCTAACCTCCATGGACTATCCATGGATTATCTCATTGGATTATCCCATCTAAATAATCATGGATCATTGGCCCACACCACAAGAATCATTTATTTACATAATTAATCCCAATATATTTAATTACTCTCTTTTAACCAAAAAATTAATTCCAAATTAATTCTTGATCAATACTAATTAAACAATTTCATATTAATATATTATACTTGTAATATATTAATAAACCAAAAATAATCTTATTCTCAAAAGTTCATCATATCAGATTGCACTGGTGAAGGCAACCCAAAAGGACCATGCTACAATCGGGTCAAGTAAATCCTAGTAATAGTTATGGACTTAGACACCAAATCCAACAGTCTCCTAGTTGGATAAGTCTAATAACTATTACTGATAATGCGACTTTAGGATCCGACTCATCAATTGTAAGCTTTCAAAAGTCGTTGTCGAACTCTGACCTAGTCAGTGACACGTCCTTCAGATAAGGGATCATATATTCCTCTGTTCTCAAGATATCTATGTGGACAAACACATGGAACATAGTCATACTTATACCTGCAATTTGTTTCCTGATTTCCGATTCGTCTGACAGAACATAATTGAACACATCAATTTAGTTATGACCGGGCCCGACACATAGTCAAAATAGAATCATCGAGGGGCCCAAGATATCGCTTTTAATCCTCTTAGGATAAAAAGAACAGATAAACTTCGACATTATATGCTCGTACTAACTACTCATCAAATCATGCACAACAACACGTGTTATAACATCAAGTTACTGATGCGTTTTTGTGCCATCAATGCACAACCAAATCATAGTTAACAACTCATATATCTTGGTTTGAAGACTATATGATATTATCGTCTCACAATTACTCGTGATAAATTCCACTAAGTAATTCAGGTGAGCGTGGGTTGAATCTAATACTCAAATCTTATTTCAGGAGCACTCATGAATGGTGTAGCATACTCTTGCTATGTCTAACTCCTTAGACAATCTACAATCCAACTAATTACAGTCTTCTTTCATACTTACTTCCAATGTATGATCGATTGTGGATAGTTTGAATAATTATTATTATTCTGGAAGTCAAAACATGCAAAGTGAAACAATAATAAATAATTGACACAAGATCGTAACTTTACTTATAAATAAAACTCCTTTTATTCAATTATCAAATGTCAATTACAATTTAGCTATTACAAGTTTCTATTTATCTAATCACTAAAACTTATATCGTCCGTTAGCCCAATGCTCCTTGCATGCTGCAAGTGCTTAACCCTAGTCAGTCCCTTTGTAAGGGGATCTGCTAGGTTGTCCTTTGACGATATCCCATTTACCATGAGGTGTCCTTCTTCTACTTGATGTGTTATGAAGTGGTATTTACTATCGATATGTCTAGATCTACTATGATCTATTGGTTTCTTGGTTAAGGCAACCTCCCCTTCATTATCGTAGAAAATATCCATAGGCTCCTTTATGGATGGAATGACTCTAAGGTCTCCGATGAAGTTTTTCAACCATATCGCCTCCTTCGATGCTTCACTTGCTACTATGAACTCTGATCCACATGTTGAATGAGCTACAGTCTCATTCTTGGAACTTTTCCATGTGATGGCTCCTCCATTCAGGCTAAACACCCAACCCGACTGAGAGCGGAAATTATCTCTGTCGGTTAGAAAGTTGGTATCACTATACCCTATCACTCTCAAGTCATTACTCCCACCGAGGGTAAGGACCCATTCCTTGGTCCTCCGTAGGTACTTGAGAATTTTCTTAACTGTAGTCCAATGAGCTTTACCATGATTCCCTTGATATCTGCTAACCATGCTCAAAGCAAAGGCCACATTAGGGAGAGTACAATTCATAGCATACATGATCGAGCCAACTGCAGAAGCATATGGTATTCGACTCAATTCTGCTATCTCAGCCTCTGTACACGGACTCTGAGTCTTACTCAATTTTTATTGCTTTGGATAGGTAGGTCACCTTTCTTGGAGTTTTCCATGCTAAAATGTTTCAACACCTTGTCCAAGTAGGAACTTTGACTAAGTCCTTTTAGCTTTTTACTCCTGTCTCTCAATATCCTTATCCCTAGTATATAAGCAGCTTCTCTAAGGTCCTTCATAGCAAAACACTTCCCAAGCCAGTACTTAACCTCCTGCAAGGTTGGGATGTCGTTTCCTATGAGCAGTATGTCATTTACATATAATACTAGAAAGCTCAGTATACTCCCACTAGCTTTGACATATACACATGACTCATCCTCGCTTCTTGAAAATCCAAGATCTTTTAGTCTCTCATAAAAAAAAAGATTCTATATGCAAGATGCTTGTTTTAATCCATAAATGAATTTCTCAAGCTTACACACTCTATTAGGGTAATTTGGATTGACAAAACCCTATAGCTGACTCATGTAAACATCTTCAGCCAACTTTCCATTAAGGAAAGCGTTCTTGACATCCATTCGCCATATTTCATAGTCATGAAATGCAGCTATGGCTAGCATAACCCTTATAGATTTAATCTTCGCTACTGGTGAGAAGGTCTCATCATAGTCAACTCCTGGAGTTTGAGTAAAGCCCTTCGCAACTAGTTGCGCCTTATATGTGTGTACTTTCCCATCCATGTCGGTCTTCTTCTTGAATATCCATTTTCACCTGACTGTCTTATGACCCGACACATTGTCAACCATGTTCCAAACTCGATTGTCATACATGGACTGAATCTCACTGTCCATAGCCTATTTCTATTTTGCAGACTCGGGGCATGCGATGGCTTCCTTGTAATTTTTAGGTTCATCCGAATTTACTAGTGTGCTATCACTCATAAATGTATCACCTTTAGTTGTTATATGAAAACCATATAACACAAGTGGAACACTAACTCTACTGGAACGCCTTAGAGGTACAGATTCGTCAATTGGCTCAACCGGAGTTTCCTCTTTAGGTTGAGTGCTAGTGTTTGAGGTTCCTTCACCACTTGAGTCTTGAAGCTCTTCAAGCTCAATTTGCCTCCCACTGTCCCATTGTGTCACACCCCCAAACCTAAACGGCAGAAACGTCCGGGGGCAGAGGACGTCATGTACAGTATCATAAAAACTGAATAGTAAAGAAAGTACACACCACCATAATATATATTTGAAAAGTTTACATGATTCTTTTATTACATGTTTCAAAAGTCAAATACAATATGATGTTCCAAAAGATGTTACTAACGCCAAAGCATTAGTCCCTAAAAGCAGTTGCTAACCTGGTTTAGCGATTCCCTGAGAATACAAGTTACTTCAAAGAGAAAGTGTCAACATTTAAGTTGGAGAGCTCATAAGTAGTTATTTGAGTAAATGCATGTCATTCGAAATTCCATGTTTGTTTTCCAGAAAATCCGATATTTTCTTATTAGTTGAATGGAATGTAGTCTTAGTACCTTAAGACAGAAATTGTATTAGTTCTTTTACTTAAAGAATGATGCTTTGAAATAAATAATCGTATTTGTTTTTGAAAGTTAACTTGTAAATCGTTTACTTGTAAAATGATGATGTTTATCCCGGAAAATCCTATATTTTCAATGAGTGGAGTTGTAGTCTAATATGAATCAAGACCGATGTTTTCTTATAAAATGAGTTGTGAATCGATGTTGTATAAAATGAATGTTTTGACCCAGGAAAATCCTATATTTTCCTAAAGTTGAAAAACAATTTTAAATGTCCAAGACTGTAACTTGTAAGTAAATATGCCATACTTAAAATGATGATGTATAGTTGTATTAGCAAACAAAACTATATGAAGCTTGTATTTTTCACGTAAAAATAACTGTAATATTACTTTTCCCGTAAAAACATAATACCATAATAATTGTCTATCATGTGAGTTTTCATAATCGTACTAAGATAAATTTGCCTGCAACGACGTTCTGGCGTCGAAATGTTATGATATTTGTCACCCCGCGAATTGTACCTACCAATCGGGGCGCAAGATCATCAGTCCCGTATAGATTTATACACACTTATCACGTTCTCTGGATGGAGACTCTGGTTATAAAAAAGGGCTTTCTTGTATACTTTGATAGGTACAATGAAGACGAATAACTCACATATTCTCAATTAACTCATGTATTTTGAAATGTATATGAATGATTTCTGAAATGATTACCCTTTCTATAGTGTTGACAAAGGCATAATAATGAGTTGTATTTTCTTGTATAAACATAATGTTATAGTTGAAATGGTTACCCTTGGCATGATGTAGAATGCAGACATATAAATAAAACATATTTATATATATATAAAACATATTGTATCCCATGAGGGCAAAGTTGTGATGTATGATGTTTTGCATGTTAACAACTTCATATGATAGTTATAACAATAGTATGAAAAGTATAGCAAAATATTGATGTTCTCGCACGAGTTTAACCGTGTGTTTACTTGTATCCCCCCCCTCTTAAAAGTGTCTAAAAGCATTTAAAAGTATTTGAAAGTGTAGTGATAAGGGTATGAACTCACTTGGTAAGACGATGCTCGGACAGAACTACGACTCTTAAAGTGATATTTTTCGATGAAACCAGAATGTTTTCTCAGAAACCGGACTTCTTGCGGGCAGTGTTTCGGCTCGAAAACTCTTTCTCTCGGGATCTTTGGGGCTTCGGGACTCGCTTCCGGTGTCGGGATGATACCGAGGCTTTGGGGGTACTTCAAGAGGGCTACATAGGGTATCGGGAATGAGAGAGTGAAGGAATTAGCAACCATGGCTGGCTGCCCTTCGGTTTCTATTTATAGGGTTATTTTTTTGGATTCACGTCGTGAATCTTAAATATTCACGTCGTGAGTTCAGTAGTCATCAGGTGCGTCATCGCAACTTGCGTCTGTCAGGCTCAAGAAATCATTAATACTGAGTTCACATCGTGAACACTATATTCACGTCGTGAACTCTGACACAGTGTTGGGGTTCGCGCCTCGAACTTCAGAAATTCATATATTTCGCATACGAGCTCCGTTTCCGACGCTCTTTATATCCACGCATATGGGAGATTATGCTCTACAACTCTCGTTAAGACTCCGTCGGCTAATTTTGAATTTATTTTTTATTATATTATTTTTAGTAGGCCGAGACAGGAAAACTCCGTTAGAAATTCACAACTCCTTCATCTGACATCCGTTTTTGTTTGTCTTTTCACCGCTGGACTACTATCGACGAGATCTTCGATTGTTGTTTAGATTGTTTCAGCTAGAAATCACTCGATCTCATATTCGAACTTTGGGATGCATACCGCTACGTCGAAATTTTGAAAAATCATAACTTCCTCATACGAAGTCAGATTTAGACGTTCTTTTTATGCATGCTCTCGGTTTAAAGTATGCTACTACTTTTGTTTAGATCGCTAAGACTAAATATCACTCTATCGTAATTTCACTATTTACGTCCTATAGCGTCGTGCCGAATCTGTCACGAAACTTCGACAAGTCATCACTTCTTCGTTATAACTCAGATTTCAGCGTTCTTTATATATTTCCGAAAACCTTGCCACAATATCTACTACTTCATTCAACCCAAATAAGATTTTAGAAAAGTTTAATTTTGACATAAATTTGACTGGTGTTACATCATCCCCCCATTAGAGAGAATTTCGTACCGAAATTCGCATTTTGAATGGGACATCGATGGTTGAGGAAAGGTGAGTGTACTTCTGTTCCATTTGATCTTCTTGTTCTCTAGTGAATCTGGATCCTAGCGTGGGTGTTTCAGCGGACCTTCATTATCCTTTCTGTTGTTTTGATCGGTATAGGTCGTGTGGATTTGGGTTTATTTGCCTATGTTCAACTAAATGTTAGCATTGATCACTCGTAATATAGGTCAACTTTGTCTTGGAGTTCATGGTTGAATTCATACATGGTCCGTCTATCATCGCCTTGTGTATACAAGTCACATACACACCTTGCAGTGATAGGTTAACCATATTCATTCCTAGCCTCTGCGTTTGAACTTGACTCATTATACGCATGCTTATTCCTAAGTGGTCTATAGGGAATACTTCGGTTAGATTGCAAAAGATATAGTACTCCTCAAATGAGTACTTCGGAATTTTGAAACAAGAGACGATTTGGAGGTTTGTGTCGAGTTTGTCGTTATAGGTTGGAAGAGTTTCATTAGTTGGCGGTTAGCGCGAAGGGTCTTTCTGTAGCACATGGAGCTGGTATAGTGAGGAGCCAATCCTTGTCGAATGACGATGTCGGAACTTTCCACCGTAGCAGGTGTTAAGTCGATTAGGAAAAAAAGTGTTTGTTATCGCGATGGTGCATTCTATGTGTATGTTTTTAGTGCTTTTAGTTTAACCTTATTATTACTACTGCGAATATTGTACTTCGGTTAGCGATTTCTAGAAAACAGGTGTTTCGATAATTGAAAATGATGAAATTTCATAATATAATCCCTACCACGTCCCTCTATAATTGCTTGGTGTATACAAGTCATGTGTAATTAAGATTGGGAAGACAGTCGACTGAGTGGCTCTGCCCTAAATTCACAACCAGAAAAGGAACAAAAAATGATGCGGAATCACTCACTCTAAGCCTAAAATTATTAATTATAAATGACCCTGATGTACACACGAAACCATCATAGCTCACCCGCAAGGATCCTTAATTCGTATATGAATACTGCGATTTGTTCAGACGAGAAAGTAATTTATTATTACTTTTTATTTGATATTAGATGTAGTAAAAAGTTAAGCTTCGTATAACCTACCATTGTTCACAGGGGTTCCGGAATAGTCTATCCTGCGGTGATCATCAGTATTCTTCCAACTTCGCTAGAGTTTCTTGTTATTGGACAATCCCTCTGGAAGTGTCCAGTTTCACCATATTTGTAACAGCCAGGGATCTGAGAGGTTGTTTGTTTCGGTGCTCTACAGAAACGGGTAGTGTTTCCTTTCCTATTGCAGTTCCTGCAACGCATCTTCCGACAAGCTCCCGTGTGATGAAAGTTACACTTATTACATTTCGGAAGGTTTCTAGCATACCGACTAGCAGGTGCTGGAGTGGTAGGTGTTGTGGTAGTATGAACAACAACTTTCTATTGTCCTTTCGAGGTTTCTTGTGTTGGTTGTCTTTCTTTCTCACTCCACGACCTTCGCTTATAGTCGTCCCTTTTTGTTAGCTCAGGAGTGGGGGTAAGGATCGTTGCATCTTGTTGTCTTTTGGTAGATCCTTGATTCGAACTGCCCCCTTTTTCATTCCAGAACTTTCATTTTGTGTTACTAGACTTGTGGTTTGGAGTATCCTTGCAAGTAGACACTCTTTGGTTTCCTTGGTTGTCACAAAATTTTGAATTGTCGACATCGTTCCCATTTTTACTAGTGTTACTTGCGTTGAGATGTGCCATGATGACTGTCATGGCGGTTGTGACCGCATCTTGAAAAGTAGCTGAGTCTATATGCAGGAGTGGCATTTCGTTGGTTGGTCGGTTATTTCCATGTGAAGACATGATTATGTTACATGATGTGAAATGAGTCGGTTAGCTAACTACGATCGTTGTTAGTTGAATTCTATAAGTACAAATTTCTCATCCTTCTATTCGGTTTTTAATGCTTCAACCTACATCCTTATGATGTATTTATGAATGAGGGTTGAAATAGGTATCGTATTTAAGTTAAGTTTTAGAAAATTAAGGTATAGATGTTGAAATCTTAAGTCGATCTAGTTTCATGGGTTTTGGAAGAGGGTATCTCTCTTACTATTTCTAGTTATGAAGATAGATGTGATATACCTATCTCATAACGCGAGTAATATAATTAACAATTCACTAGGTAATATTAATTATTAATTATTCGTTTGACGCATTAGGTTCTCTACCACTTCGCATGCTTCATGAGTGGTTTCCTCTGTTCTCCCTCCTATTTTTGGTGGTAATGATTTGTTATCTCTTGGTATCTATATAGGGTGTCCTTGATTTTTCTAAGGCATGTTGAATCTCTGTCATTGTTTTGATTGCCCTAGTTGAAGTTGTAGAGATTTGTTATCCTATGGTAACTGTCTCTTTCTCTAAAGGGTGTAGGTGATAGAAAAGTTGAATTTATCGAAGGATTGGGTCTGTTTGATTAGCGAGACGGCATCTTCCAGCTATAGGGTTAAAGATGAAACGGTGGTAAGACTTCGACAAAGTTTCCAAGTTCAATAACATTGAACTTCAATAGATTAGGTCAACAACGATAGTGTAGTGAGTTGCTAAAACAGTTTATGACACGAACTGTTTACATAGCCACAACATGGATTTATAGTGATGATCTTTAAAGGAAACAAGAAGTTTGTCATAATAGTTGGTATAGAAGCTACATAGAATTCGGAAAACTTGACCTTGGAGTAGGTCTACAATACACCGCACAGGGAAAACTTGACAGCATAGAGATCTAGTGAAACAGTAATTGCTAGACGGGGACATTTACATGAAAAAAGTTCTACTTGGAGTACATACGAAGGTTATTTCACAACCCAAAAGAAGGAGCGAGTAGAGTATCCTATACTTGCGATGGGAACTGTTTTGATGAGCCTTTGGTTCTACCAACTGACGCTCCATCTCGAGCATACGCATTTCATACCTTGCCTGGCGTGCTCAAAGTTCCCTGACTTCAGTTTGAGTTGCAGTTAGCTCTCTCTGCAAAGCTTCATTTTGATTTTTGGTTCTTCCATGAGCTGATCCTAACTATCGGATGCAAACCGTATTGACTCCGGTGTTCGCATCATTCTCCTCGGTTGGTTGAATAGTTGTCCTTCCTTGCTCATCATTTCGAGCAATTCGGCGAACCAGTATAGGGAGGACTCTGTCTGCTGATCCTCCCTCGCTCAGACTGTAGAAGCTCCGGTCTCCATTGTACGGAGGGGGTTGACCCTGTTTGCGACTCCAACTATTCAGGTTCACTGCCCGTAGAGGTGTCGATCCTTGAAATCCCGATCGAGGATTAGGATTCTGGATCGGAGTCACTATGGGTAGGTTATTGTCTTCGAGATCTGAGTTGGAGTCCTCTTGCATTTCTTCCTTGAATTCTTCTTCTTCCTCCACAATTTCTTCTGGATCCTTTCCCAGATCATTCTCTGTCCACTCTCCATTGCCTTGGTTCGGGTAGTAGCGGTCCCACTAGTAAGTGAAATCCGACCATTATGTTTGTACGAGAACAGGGATATGAGAATTGTCTAAATACTAAAGTGTGTAAATTTGAACATGTAGGTTAAGCTATTGTATTTACAAAATACTCCTATAGTATTCTAAATGTTTTGTTTGGTTCTACAGTTTATAGGTTTGGTAAGTTTTAGACTTGTCATCCACTGCAACTATTCCCTGACATATGTTAGTCGGCTCTTGGATAAATATAGTTGATCAGGCTATATTCATCCCAGTCCCAATTACATATTCCAAGGCATGCCTGTAGTGCACAACTCATCTATAATACTTTTATATTGTTTTCATTTTGATACTGTTATGGCTATGTAACGTATGGATGCATACTTTTAATAAAACTATATTTTTAAAAGTATATCTCCTAATCAGAGTGTTTTTGCCCAGTTCTATTTATATTTGTATATAAAAAATAAATGGTTTTAATATACTTAGTTCACTATAAACAATGCTCTGATACCAATCTGTCACACCCCCAAACCTGAACGACGGAAACGTTCGGGGGCGGAGGACGTCATGTACAATATCATAACAACTGAATAGTAAAGAAAGTACACACCACCATAATATATATTTGAAAAGTTTACATGATTGTTGTATTACATGTTTCAAAAGTCAAATACAATATGATGTTCCAAAAGATGTTACTAACGCCAAAGCATTAGTCCCCAAAAGCAGTTGCTAACCTAGTTTAGCGATTCCCTGAGAATACTAGTTATTTCAAAGACAAAGTGTCAACATTTAAGTTGGTGAGCTCATAAGTAGTTATTTGAGTAAATGCATGTCATTCGAAAGTCCGCGTTTGTTTTCCAGAAAATACGATATTTTCTTATTAGTTGAATGGAATGTAGTCTTAGTACCTTAAGACAGAAATTGTATTAGTTCTTTTACTTAAAGAATGACGCTTTGAAATAAATAATCGTATTTGTTTCCCGAAAGTTAAATTGTAAATCGTTTACTTGTAAAATGATGATGTTTATCCCGGAAAATCCTATATTTTCAATGAGTGGAGTTGTAGTCTAATACGAATCAAGACCGATGTCTTCTTATAAAATGACTTATGAATCGATGTTGTATAAAATGAATGTATTGACCCAGGAAAATCTTATATTTTCCTAAAGTTGAAAAATAGTTTTAAATGTCCAAGACTGTAACTAGTAAGTAAATATGTCATACTTAAAATGATGATGTATAGTTTTATTAGTAAACGAAACTAAAAGAAGCTTGTATTTTCACGTAAAAATAACCGTAATATTATTTTTCCCGTAAAAACATAATACCATAATAATTGTCTATCCTGTGAGTTTTCATAACCGTACTAAGTTGAATTTGCCTACAACGACATTCTTCAGGCGTCGAAATGTTATGATATTTGTCACCCAGCAGACTGTAGCTAACGGTCAGGGCGCGGGATCATCAATCCCGCATAGATCTATACACACTTATCACGTTCTCCGGATGGAGACTTTGGTTATAAAACAGGGCTCTTGCATACCTTGATAGGTACGATGAAGACGAATGACTCACATATTCTCAATTAAGTCACGTATTTTGAAATGTATATGAATGATTTTTGAAATGATTACCCTTTCTATAGTGTTGACAAAGGCATAATAATGAGTTGTATTTTCTTGTATAAACATAATGTTATAGTTGAAATGGTTACCCTTGGTAGGATGTAGAATGCAAACATATAAATAAAACATATATATATATATATATATATATATATATATATATATATATATATATATATATATATATATATAACATATTGTATCCCATGAGGGTAAAGTTGTGATGTGTGATGTTTTGCATGTTAACAACTTCATATGATAGTTATAACAATAGTATGAAAAGTATATCAAAAGATTGATGTTATCACACGAGTTTAACCGTGTGTTTACTTGTATCCCCCCCCCCCCCCCTTAAAAGTGTTTAAAAGCATTTAAAATTATTTGAAAGTGTAGTGATAGGGGTATGAACTCACTTGGTAAGACGATGCTCGGACAACACTACGACTCTAAAAGTGCTATTCTTTGATGAAACCAGAATGTTTTCTCAGAAACCGGACTTCTTGCGGGCAGAGTTTCGGCTCGAAAACTCTTTCTCCCAGGATCTTTGGGGCTTCGGGACTCGCTTCCGGTGTCGGGATGATACCGAGGCTTCGGGGGTACTTCAAGAGGGCTAGATAGGGTATCGGGAATGAGAGAGTGAAGGAATTAGCAACCATGGCCGATTGCCCTTCGGTTTCTATTTATAGGGCCATTTTCTGGATTCACGTCGTGAATCTCAAATATTCATGTCGTAAGTTCAATAGTCATCAGGTGAGTCATCGTAACTTGCGTCTGTCAGGCTCCAGAAGTCATTAATACTGAGTTCATGTCGTGAACACTGTATTCACGTCGTGAACTCTGACATAGTGGAGGGGTTCGCGCCACGAACTTCAGAAATTCATATATTTCGCATACGAGCTCCGTTTTCAACGTTCTTTATATCCACGCGTAGGTGAGATTACGCTCTACAACTCTTGTTAAGACTCCGTCGGCTAATTTTGATTTTATTTTTTATTATATTATTTTTAGTAGACCGGGACAGGAAAACTCCGTTAGAAATTCACAACTCTTTCATCTGAGATCAGTTTTCGTCTGTCTTTTCACCGCTGTACTACTATCGACGAGATCTTTGATTCTCATTTAGATTGTTTCGGCTAGAAATCACTCGATCTCTTATTTGACAGGTCATAGCTTCTTCGTTATAACTCGAATTTCAATGGTTTTTTATATATTTCCGAAAACCTTGCCACAATATCTACTACTTCATTCAACCCAAATAAGATTTTAGCAAAGTTAAATTTTGACCTAAATTTGACTGGTGTTACACATTGGCATATGAGTTCTCTCTCACGAAAGACTCCTCTCCCCATGACGAAGACAACATTGTCACTCGGTCTATAGAAGAGATATCAAAACGATTTCTATGGCTAGCCGATGAAAATACACCGCTCACTCCGAGGTTCGAGCTTGTCGTGAGTCTCGCGTCTCATGAAAGCCTCACAACCCTAAACTTTGATGTGGTCTAATGAGGGAACCTTCCCTTTCCACCTCTCGTGATGTGTTTTGGAAACCTTTTTTGTAGGGACTTAATTAAGGATATGGGCGGCAGTCTCTAAGGCATACCCCCATAATGAGATAGGTAACGATGCTCAACTCATCATGGAACGAACCATGTCTAGCAAGGTTCTATTACGCCTCTCAGCCACACCATTAAGCTTTGGTGCCCTAGGTGGCGTCAATTGTGAAACAATTCCACATTCCTTAAGATAATCAAGGAACCTGATACTAAGATACTCTCCTCCGTGATCGGATCACAACATCTTTATCTTCTTGCCTAATTGATTCTCCACTTCTTGCTTAAATTCTTTGAGTTTTCAAAGGTTTCTGACTTATGCTTGATTAAGTAGATATAGCCATATCTATTGTAACCATCAGTAAAAGTCACATAGAAGCGGTTAGCATCCCTTGTGGCGGTTCTGAATGGTCTACAAACATCAGTGTGTATAAGATCCAACAGACCTTCACACCTTTCACAAGTACCAGTGAAGGGTGACTTGGTCATCTTTCTAAGTAAACAAGATTCGCAAGAGTCATCCGACTTCAAGTTGAATGACTCCAAAACTCCATCCTTTTGGAGTTAGGCTATGCGCTTCTTGTTGACATGTCCAACACGACAATGCCACAAGCATGGCTTATCCAAATCATTGGAAGAATCAATGTGTAACACATTATTTCCTAGGTTATCTACAACATTCACAGTTTCATATACACCATTGCAAGGTAATGCTTCAAAATAAAATACACCACTGTAATAAGAATTACTACCACCAATTTCATTATTAAAAGAAAAGCTAAAACATTGTTTATACAATGTAACATCCCGTATTCCCAGGTATTATTTTATCCTTTTATTTTGGGTGATTTGTGAGGAGACTCGGCGAGTTGGAGTCCAAACTTGTCGAGTAGGATCGCGGTTTTGGGCGCGGGTTCGCGTCTGGACTCGGCGAGTCCAAAAGTGGACTCACGCCCAAAACCGCAATCCTACTCGGCGAGTTTGGACTCCAACTCGCTGAGTCTCCTCACAAATCTCCCAAAATAAAAGGATAAAATAATACCTGGGAATCCGGGATGTTACACCTAAGCTCATGGCTCCCAAAATAACTTATAAAGCTCGAAGGGTTAAGGTCTCTGGACCTCTTTGGGTCCAGATCCAAAGCATAGACTCGAGAAGGGACCAATTGCTCCACTTATCCATCCTCTAAAGGGGTTAGAAAACCCTAACTCTAAGAATCAACACCAAAACTAAAGAAGGTCCGAATAAATACCTCGGTATGAAGTCTATGAACTCTGAAGTCACTAGAATCGCACCTTCTTCAGCCTCCTCTTGCCTTGGACACCTCTTTCTTGCAACTACACCAACAAAAAGATCAAGAATGGCCTCTCCTTCCTCACAAACGCTCTAGATCTTTTAGGGTTTCTCTATGGGGTTTGGTAGCAGCAAATGACAGCCCTAAGGGCCTTTAAATAGGTCCCAAACCCAGGAAATTAGGGTTTCATTACACAGCGTGGACTCGCCGAGTCCACTCATGAACTCACCGAGTCCGGCTGTGAACCCGGATACGAATCCGCGACCATACTCGGCGAGTCTAAACACCAACTCGCCGAGTCCCCTCTCAATCTCCAAAAATAAAAGGAATAATTAATATACCTGGAAATCCGGGTGTTACACCACCGTTGGGTTTTGAGCACTATAACACTCCTATGGTGCACATGCAACCTTAAATGCTTTGGATATATGTTTTCTCTAATTATACATGCTAATTTACAATTTTCCAAAGCATTGTCTTAACTAGCATACAAATTGCCAAATGAATAATACATCTAGTTAGATGGCATACCTTTTAGAAGGACTAGTAGTTCTTGAACTTTGATAGCTTGAGAGCCTCAAGTGTGATGCCTCTAATGGTTCACAAACACCGATATTCAAAGGATGGCTTAAGAGAATAAGTTACTTAGCTAAAAAGAAGGTGTAACTGATTTTGGTTCATGTGGGTTCTATTTATAGTGTTGCACATGCTAGGGTTACATTTTGTAAACCCTAATGACCCATGACTTTCCACATTCTCATGCTCCATGGATCTAACCTCCATGGACTATTCGTGGATTATCTCATTGGATTAGCCCATCTAAATAATCATGGATCATTGGCCCACACTACAAGAAGCATTGATTTACATAATTAATCCCCATATATTTAATTAGTCTCTTTTGACCACAAAATTAATTCTAAATTAATTCTTGATCAATAATAATTAACTAATTTCATATTAATATATTATACTTGTAATATATTAATAAATCATAAATAATCTTATTCTAAAAAGTCCATCCTATCAAATTTCACTGGTAAAGGCAACCCAAAAGGACCATGCTACAATCGGGTCAAGTACATCCCAGTAATAGTTATGGGCTTAGACACCAAATCCAACAGGTAGCCCATGGCAATCCAGGTAAAGACCATGGGGGTAGCCCATGGAAATCTTATGTATGTGGCATGTGTTCTATGCTTGTATATTATATTATATTTTAGGAACTTACTAGGCTTTTGCTTACAGTTCATTTGGGTGTTTTCAGATACTTCTAGTACTAAGGGGAAGGGCCTGCTTGATGGCGCAACATTCACTCCCAACATTTTCTGCATTTATCGATATTGATACTCTGATATTTTGGATATGATATGATGTAATGGATTTTGACAAACAAACAATGATTGTAATTCCTATTTAAAAAATGAAAAATTTTAACTGGATTTTTGGGTTGTTACAAGTTAGTATTAGAGCCTTGGTTTGAGGGATTCAGACACACTCTCGGGTGTGACAGAACTCAAACTAAGGAAATGGTAACCCTTTAAAAAACAGGAAGAAACAAAAGCCAAGTATTTCTGAAAACAATTTTCTTAAGTAAAAAGAGGGAGTGCAATTCGCGCAATCGACCGAGCTCAATTAAAAGTTTCCTAAAATCTAACCATGCTTATGAATTGCAACTTGTATGCTAATATGTATAATTCATGCTAGAATAGGGCTATGGATACCTTCAAGAGTTATGAAAATTGACAGATTTGTGTGATGCCTTGTAGCCTAGGAGAGTTCGGTGTTGACTCTGTTATTTGCGAAGTGTATGCTTTCAAAGTTGTATATGTTTTGGATTGCATTGCCCTAGAATGATGGATTCTACCTCATTTCCTATTCCTTGTTTGGTTGTGGTCTTAGGGTACAAACTTTATTTAACACTCTATGTGATTCTATCTATGTATAACTTGCATACATAAGGCAACATGCAGCGTTGATTGAGGTTTTTGGTTCTGTGAGGATTGAGAAATCCTAGAAGAGTCTAGGATATGCGTAATTGCTGTGTTTTGTAGGTCATGTTTTATCTATGGTTGGGTGAATTAGATTTATCGAGTATGGCCTTGGGGAAGGTACAGCTAGGTGTGGAAGGTAGGATTGGGCTCGTATTACTGAAAGCACATGACCTGTACCCGAGACAAGGACACACCTTGAAACTCTAAGGAGTATGGTGGGGAGGAATCCCTTTGAACTTCCTTATCAATTGATTTTTATGTTGTATATTCAGTTAAGGATGGTGATGGCTATGCGAGGAGGTTCAGGTTTGGGATCGGGTTCAGGATCAGGTTTAGACTCTGGAGAAGAGCCGATTGATGAGAGGCTGCATGAGCTTATCACAGCCGAGATTACTCGCGACATCCTTGACACTACCCTGGTGATTTTCAGTACCGTCAAGGAGGGGATCATGGAGATTATAGAGGAACGACTAAGTTCTTTCCAAATTGAGATCACTGCGGGTTAGATTGGGACTCGAACTCCTTCATTCCGGGAGTTCAAGGCATGCCGAGCGCCTGAGTGCTTTGGGGTTAAGCTGCTCGTCGCTAGTCGCCGCTGGATTGCTGACATGGAAAATGCTCAAATCATGAGCTTTTTCCCCGAGGGGGAAAATGTGGGATTCACGTCTTGTACGTTGAGGAATTGGACGCGAGGCAGGTGGGAGGAGGTTACCCGTGAGGTTGGGGCGGCAAGTGTGATAGTTATGGCATGGGAGGAGTTTGTGCGGAGGTTTAATCAGGAGTTTGCACTGGCCATTAAGGTGCAACAGCTAGTGAGGGGGTTCCAGGACCTTCACAACACTACACAGTCTATGGCATAGATTACCGCAAAGTTCAGGGAGAGGGTATTACTGGTTCTGCAATACGTTTTGGATGAGGAGATTAAGAGACGAGATATCGTGCTATGCTGAGGTATGATATCCGGGAGTTTGTGAGCTTTTCAGGGTGCAAGACCTTGAATGACATGATTGAGATGGCCCGCGAGTGGGAAATCGAGTTGGAGCTCTAGACGAAGCGGAAGTCGGAGCAGGTTTAGATGACAGTGGGACATGCTAAGAAGCCTAAGACCTCCGATCCTCATAGCAGAGGCCAGCAGGGCCGGGGCCGTTGTGCCAAGTGCGGAAAGCCGCACATGGAGCCTGCCGGGTAGCAGGCTCAGTATGTTATGGTTGTGGCCAGTCGGGCCACATGAGCAGGGAATGACCCAAGAAAGGCTTGATATGTTTCCACTGCAAACAGAATAGGAATAAAAAGGCCAAATGTCCGAGGTTGTATGATGGGGCAGTGGTGGCGCCTACGCCAGCCACCTTGAGGATTACCGATGGCCACCAGGGCAAGGCAGAGGCTCTTACGGTGAAGAGCAGAGCGTTCCAGTTGACCACTGATGAGGCCCGAACAGCGCCGGATGTCGTTACTGGTATGTGACTTATCTCAATCTTTTTATTGCTTTCTTGTTATTCTTATGATGTTTTGATCTTGTATAGGGAATTTTTTGGTCAATGGATTCTCGGCTCATGTTCTCTTTTATTCGGGGGCTACCTGATCCTTTGTATCTCTTGCACTCAGCAAGAAGTTTCGAGATGCTCCGGGGACTTTGGAATCCCCTCTTGAGGTGGAGATTACGGATGACCATACTATGAGTGTTGTGATGGTGTTCCGAAGATGTGTTTTGAACATGTTCAGTGAGAGGTTTCCGATCGACTTGGTACCAATTCCTTTAAGGGGATTGAAGGTAATCATGGGTATGGATTGGTTGGGACCTAATGGATCCGTGATTGATTGTGAGCGGCATTGGTGAGGATTCGAACCCCAAGCGGGGAAGAAATAGTCACTCATGCTGAGAGAGCTTCGCATGGGCCAGCTCTTTTTTCAACTGTGAGGGCTAGGAGGCTTCTTCAACAGGGTTATTCTTGGTTTTTGGCGTATGTTTTGGATACATGGGTTGAGACCACAACAGAGTTGAGCAAGGTACCCATCGTACAATATTTTTCTGATGACTTTCCCGAGAAGTTTTCGGGAGTGCCTCCTAAGAGGGAAGTTGAGTTCTGGATTGAATTGATTCCTGGTTCGGTTTATATCGCCACAGAACTATATCGCCTAGCCCTGCCCGAGATCCAAAGTTGTCTACATAGTTGCAGGAGCTGCTAGATAAGGGTTTCATCTGACCGAGCAATTCTCCGTGTGGAGCACCGATCCTATTCGTGAAAAAGAAGAATAGGTCACACAGGATGTGTATTGATTATCGGGAATTAAACAAGCTGAAAGTGAAGAACCATTAACCACTTCTAAGGATCGACGATTTATTTAATCAGCTTCAGGGTGCATCTTGGTTCTCCAAGATTGAACTTAGTTCGGGATACCATCAGATGAGGATGTGCAGAAGACAGCCTTTCTGACTCATTATAGGAATTACGAGTTCGTGGTGATGCCATTCGGGCTCACCAATGCACCATCAGCATTCATGGATCTCATGAACCGGGTTTGCAGGTCGATGTTGGATCGGTATGTCATTATTTTCATTGATGATATTACGGTCTAGTCCAAGACCAAGGAGCAGCATGAGCAACATTTGCGAGGGGTATTGGAGACCTTGAGGTGGGAAAGGATTTATGTCAAATCCTCCAAATGTCACTTTTTGTTGCATGAGGTGCAGGTTCTGGGGCACATCATCAACTAGGAGGGTATCTTGGTGGACTCGGCCAAGATTGAGATAGTAATGCGTTCGGAGGTTCCAAAGAAAGCATCTGAGATCCGGAGTTTCTTGGGCCTAGCGGGGGAATATCAGAGATTTATTTAGGACTTCTCCAAGATTGTAGTACCTCTGACTCGCTTGATCAGGAAGAATGTGACCTTTTAGTGTGGTCTAGATAAGCAGTTAGCCTTTGAGACTGTGAGGCAGAGGTTGTATGAGGCCTCGATTCTCGCGTTACCTAAGGGATTGGATGATTTCGTGATGTATTCAGATGTTTCTATTTCAAGTGTGGGTGTTGTCTATATGCAAAGGGGGATTGTGATTGATTAAGCCTCGAGGCATCTGAAGCCTCATGAGGCGAACTACCCCCACATGATTTGGAATTTGGGGTTGTGGTGTTTGCCCTCAAGATCTCTAGGCACTATTTATATGGGGTTTGATGCACAATCTACACTGATCATAAGAGTTTGAAATATTTGATGGATCAGCCAAACTTGAATATGCGGTAGCGGAGATGGTTAGATGTGGTAAAAGATTACGATTATGATATCTTGTACCACCCTAAGAAGGCCAACGAGGTGGCCGGTGCTATTAGCTATAAGGCGTGTGCTCATCGATCTGATATATTTGTTTGAGGATGACTGTTACTTCACCCTTTGATGGATTTGATCAAGGAGGCTCAGGTAGAAGGGTTTAAGAAAGAACATTAGAAGACGGAGAGAATCAAAGGGTAGATTTCGTTATTTGTTAGAGACAGCCGGGGGTTATTGACTCAGTGTGGTAGGGTTTGGGTTCCAGCGACAGGTGGGGTGAGACAAACACTCTTGGAGGAAGCACCAAAGTCTAAATTTTCTATTCATCCAAGGGCAACAAAGATGTACCAGGATTTGAGGTTGAGATATTGGTGGCCCTGCATGAAGAGGGAGGTTGTGTGGTTTGTTGAGCAGTGTTGAGCTTGTAGGAAGGTCAAAGCCGAACATCAGAGACCTCGCAGCAAGGTGTTGTTGTTACCCATACCTATGCGGAAATGAGAGGAGATCACTATGGACTTCATCACCAAGTTACCCAAGACAGCTCGAGGTGTTGATTCTATATGGGTTATTGTGGATAGACTGACCAAGAGTGTGCATTTTATTTCGATTTCCGAGAGCATATCCGCGAAAAAGTTAGCGGATATCTATGTTCAGGAGGTGATAGTCAGGCACGAGGTGCCAGTATCTGTAGTTTCGGATTGAGATGTTCGTTTCACCTCCAAATTTTGGAGAAAGTTCCATGTGGAGTTAGGCACTCAACTGCATTTCAGTACAACATACCACCCTCAGACCGACAGTCAAAGTGAATGGACGATCCAGATGCTCGAGGATATGCTTAGAGCTTGTGTGTTGGATTTCTGAATGAGTTGGGATACTTACCTTCCACTAGTAGAGTTCTCCTACAATAATAGTTATCATGCTAGTATTGATCGGCCACTATTCGAGATTTTATATGGAAGGAGGTGTAGGACCTCGAGGTCATGGGAATCACTGAGGTCGTGCTTAAGATCACCAAGTTGATTCAGCAGGTGCACGAATGATTGCGGGTCGTGCAGAGTCGCCAGAAGAGTTATGTTGATCGATGCCGATCGGGTCTCGAGTTTCAGGTGGCATACCTGGTGTTGCTGAGGGTGTCACCTTGGAAAGGTGTCATCCGATTCCGAAAAAGGGCAAGCTAGGACCCTGATTCATTAGTCCATTCAGGATTTCTATCCGGGTCAGCAAGGTTGCATATTGGCTGGATCTTCCGGATAAGCTTAGTCAGATCCATTACACATTTCATGTATCTCTGTTGCGGAAATGTATAGTCGATGATTCTGCAGTATTTTCGTTAGACAACACACATGTTGATGAGCGCTTGAATTATGTGGAGAAGCCCTTAGCAATTCTGGATAGGAAAACTAATACTCTTCGTAACAAGGAGGTAACCCTAGTGAAGGTGCAACGGCAGCACCGCAAGGGCTCTGTGTGGATGTGGGAACCCGAGGGTGAAATGAGAGAGCACTACCCAGAATGAAACTTATTTGCAAGGAGATCCCTATGTACACTGGGTGTACATATGTGTACGCTTAGTGTACTAGGGTGGTTTGGACGTGGTCATGCACAATGTACGCGGGGCATACTAGGTCATACATGGGGCATACGTGGCCTAAGATAAAAACCCTAATTTTTTGGGCATGTACCCTATTTAAGCACTCTTATGTGACTTGGACCTAACCCTAAATAAGCTCCATTGCCTCTTATCATCCCTAAACCCTAGTTTGAAAGAAGGAGAAGGTGGTAATAAAGTCTTGGATGTTGTTGAGCTTCTAGATCCTACATCTACTTCATCTTAGGGAACTTTTGGAGGTAAAAATTCCAGACCTTGCTTATCCTTTTGCTAGTTTGAGTTAGGGTTTGGTAATAAGTTTATTTTTGGTCTATGGATCCTCTCTTGTGAGTTTGAGCAACTCCAGAGGTAAGAAATGTTAGATCTGAGTTCCTTTGGCATGCTAAAAGCATAAAAATGCTAGCTTGATGTTTTTTTGGTACCATACTAAGTTTAAGGTCTTAAAAGGAGTCTTAATGGATAAAATGAGGTGTTGGGTTCCCATATGGTATGAAAAGGCATAAACTTTCCAACTTTATTCCCTAGGACCTTTAAAATGACCAAGATCTAGATTTGGACGAAGTGGCTACATGAATTAAGCACTTAATAGCTCTTTGTGAAAAGCAGCTTGTATGTTGGGCATACTAGTTTGTACGTTGCGCGTACCGCTAAAGAACCGAGATAGCTAAGCGTACTAATGATGTACGTTGGGCATACGCTTTTAGTGAGTTTTGGGCTTTCGGTGGGCTTTTGATCCATTTGGGCCCTACTTAGCCTTAGGCTTGGATCTATTAGAGTATTTGGTCCTTTGAACTTGTTATTGGACCATAAGTAGCATTGTTGGGCCTTTTGGCCCTTGTGGCCCATTATTGTTTCGGACCTTGGATGTCAGGCAATTAGAGGAGAAAGACTGTTGGGCCTTATTGGAGGAGCTTGGACTTAGGGTTTTGGCCTATGCTTTGAGTTTGTGAATAAATTCTAATTAGGTTAGCTTATGTATATTTAGTGTGAGATTTCCAGACTAGTAGCCGAGCAGTATTTTATCAGCAGTCTGAGGTGAGTCTTCTCATAATATCCATGGGTAGAAGGCACCAATGTTGGCCCATTATCTAACATGTGGATTAACAGTTTTTATGCAATTAATTGTCTGAAAGACCCCAGGGGTAGCCTGTGGCACTTATGTGAAGACCATGGGAGTAGTCCATGGCAATTGGATATCAGATCATGGGGGTAGCGCATGACATTCCAGGTAAAGACCATGGGGTAGCCCATGGCAATTTTATGTATGTGGCATGTGTTATGTGGTTTTATGTTATGTTATATTGTGGGAACTCACTAGTATTTTGCTTACAGTTCATTTGGGTGTTTTCAAGTACTTTCGGTACTAAGGGGAAGGGCTCGACTTGATGACGCAACATTCAGTCCAAGCACTTTCCGCATTTATCAGTATTGATACTTTGATATTTTGGATATGATATGATGTAATGGATTTTGAGAAACAAACTATGCTTGTAATTCCTATTTTAAAAAATGAAAAATTTTATCTGGATTTTTGGGCTGTTACAACATACCAAGACACCAAGTATCCTAACTACACATACATAACAAAGGAGTTATCCTAGCCACTAGCATACTTCTACTCTAATGGTACCTTTCTCCTACCATGCAAATTATATATATAATAGGATACGTTGCATAGGGATTTGCAGAACCAGAGAAACACAACAACACTCAAACTCCTTGCACTGATCAATCCCTCAAACCGACTAACACCCAAACACCTAAATCCTCAATTAGCAAACCAATCCTCCAAGTTTGACCCCAAGTCAAACTAGTCAAAAGTCAAAGGCCAAATGCTCACAAAGTCAAGGGTCAAACCAGTCAAAGTCAACGTCATGTTGTTACCATTCCTTGGTCACGCCGTGGGGAGGTAGAGACAAAACAATCGTGATGATGGGTTTTGTCATGTTGTAACGACTGCTAGAGGCTACATTTTTTGCATCAAGGACTTAATCTATTAATTCCTTTACTCCAAATTTCAAGAAGGATTCATAGCCTAATAAAGCGCCATAAAAATCCTTACTTTATGGACATGCATGTCCAATGCATGGCATTCCCCAAAACGAGGTCCAAAGGGTGAAAATGGAGTCAAAACTCCATGTATTGCACCAAACAACATGAGAATGTAGATCTGGAGCATATAATAACCAAGGGACTTCAAGGAGTGACATAGTTTCTAGCTCTATCTAAATCAACTGATTATAACCATAAACCATGAGGGAAAAAACTCAAAACCTAGATCCACAAGAGATGAACAAAAAATATGGAAACTTGGAGACTTACCCAAGTCCAGAAGGTGCACCAATAGATGTAGACAAGCTTGCTAGATGATCCTTTGCTCAACAAAGTCCTCCTTCAAACTTCAAGATGCCAAAACACCATTAGAGAGCTCAAAAGGCAACGGGAGAGGCTCAGGTTTCGTTGATAGAAGTTAGAGGCTAAGAAGGAACCCTAGGTTATGAGTTAATGGCTTTAAACATGGGAGAAACCTAAAAATTCATGGGCTTGGGTTGTAGTTTCTTGTCATGTCGTGACCATCTTTTTGTCACATCGTGACAAGCATCCCGAATACATTTTCTTCATTTGGGATGCCACGTTTTGACACCCTTCATGTCACGTCCTGACACGTGGTTTTCCTAAAAAACAATTCCTTTGACTCCTTTATACCTTCTACTGATCCAATCTGGGAAACGGTTGTTACAATGATTTTGGTCATTTTACAACTAAATAATATTCCAATATTTATACAGTATTTTAACTCCCATGTCACTTCATTGAATAAAAATATGTTGCATGTACTCTCATATTCCCTTAATGAGCGTTGTTATCGATAGATTGCATTCATGAACCGATAACATATGGATGAATTCTGGAATGCCAATGTTGAGTACATTCCAACGATATTTAGGGAAATAGGGTCTTGCCTATTTCGCATGAACGATGTTTTCATGCAAATCACATGCGGCTGGGGTAGTTGACAAAATGTTTCTTCAAAATTAGACATAGTATATGATTTGCATGTATGCCATAACAAAAGTTTAAATGTTCTGTTTCGACCAACTCTTGAGCACACAACCAATGCCACACTCTTATAGCAATACTCGTGATAAGAATCAAGGAATACATGTCCTAACGAAAAAGTTATCACATTGTCCACATATGTTATGAATGAACTTCCCTAACATCCATGGGAGCGTCCTTCAACCTCATCAAGAACCAGGTACAAGAATCAACAATATATGCTATGTCCAGAAAGAATGCTATAGGCAGGGTCTGATTGTTTCTGTTCATAACAAGCGTTATGAACATTGTATGTAGGTAGTGTCTTCTTAAAGGGACACTGCCTACAAAGATGGCATGCAACAAGCAACCTATGAATGTATGAAGTTGGATTTTTTTTTCCAAAATAAAGCAATTAGTTGTAAAAATATTAGAAAATATAAATAAACAATTAAAATTTAGAACAAAATTATCTTACCATACATCCAATAGCCACAAACCAAAGTTGGAAACGATCCATAACATTAGTTTTTATGTTGGTGTAATTGTGGGGGTTTGTCCTCCCAAAGTTGTGCAAGTAAACATACAAGTTTGCAAAGCTTTCTTCATTATCGTTGTCTGAGAAACTCATATTGAAACATATATAAAACAACACAATTATGGATTTTGGTTTGTATGTAATAAAAATGGAATACACATGTTATATAGTGAAGGAAAATATAGTTTGTTTTCTAGAATATGTGTCTCGGTTATGATATATAGTATGGACTGTCTGTCCTATATGTACGGTTTTGACTAGAATTGTTCGGAAGTGACCATGTCAGTCTGGAATGTACGTCCATTGGTTCAGGAATAGAAAATTGAAATACAAACATGTATATTATTTAAACTCGACAATGTACGTCCACATGTTTAGGAAATAGAAAATCGAAATACAAACATGTATATTATTTAAACTTTATCTTTCAACTCTCGCCATTCAGTCCATATATAATGTAACCCACATCTCACCCCAAACCGTATTTGTGCATTGATACAACATACCAAAATCCCTAAAATTCCATGGAAACGGTTTTGGAAAAATTATATTATTTTTTTATTGACATGATTTATGTAATTATTTCGGTAATTATGTTTAACTTATTAATTATTTATAAAATTAAAAGAAAACTAAAAAAAAATCGTTTGTGATCAACCATGTTTTTGGAACAACTAAATTTTATGAATAACAAGATGCTAAAAGAAAACGAATACAATTACAAAGGATAGACATCACTAGGGTTTGGTTTGGTAACTAAAGAATCCTTGTCTTTTGAGTTTTCTAAATTTATGTTCAAACCGATTAAAAGAAAACGAATCTACTATAATAAAAATCTCATGTTTATATTTTTGCACCAAATAGCTCAATAATACGAAAAAAATCGTAGCGCTTAAAAAAAATTATCACGACAATCGCATCTTCGACCCGTTTTGTTGAAGATAAAGGCAATAAATTCATATAATTACATAACTTTGTAACATGATTCATAGTAGCCACTATAATATCCCATATTCGGCGAATTTGATTTCAATTTTTGAAGTGTGGCCTCACACGAATGCAACAAGTGATCAATTTCCTCTACTTGATTTACGTGAATCGGGCATATGACCAAGTCCAAATCTACATATCTATCCATCAAATTCGTTATGGTAAGCAATCAGTTTAAAATAATCCTCCATGATAGAATATTAATTTTTCTCATGCCTAAAATTTTCCATCTAGTAATGAAATTCCTAAACTGAACCATCAAATGACCAATGTACGTTCGAGTAAATCCAACCTCCCAACGATAATTACACCTCTCAGACCATTCATATCAATGTAATGTCACTAATTTTTCAATTGTACCACATTAGTTTTGCAATGACTACTTACATACGTGCAATAATACTCATCTTTGCAAGGTTCTCTCCAGTTGAAAGATGAGTTGACATTTTTGTACACTGATATCAATTGTGGCTTTCAAATTTTCTTTGCAATGTGTTTGAAAGAGCCCATGTAGATGCTCTAACCATTTACAATTTTTATCTATATCTAATAAGTACAATCTAGGAATAAGATTTTTAAAAGATACTCACATATCTAGTATCTTTTCAGAACAAAGTATTCATTCCATTACAATTCCTCTTTTTTTAAATTCGAATGGAAAATAATACATTTTTCATGAAGCTAATTGGTTTAACCAAAAATTATTGCCCAAACTTCAATCAATTTGAACACTTGGGAATTCGGATCCAGGTCATGAATAGAAGTAATGGCTTTGCCTATTTCTAGTGTCTTCAGTGGCAAATCCAAATCGTCACCTCCATATTTGAAGCAAGGTAGAACCAAAACTAAAGAGACTCGCGATACCAAGACCACTTTTCCTTTAGAAGCCAATATAGTGGCCCATTTAATTCAATTAATCTTATTTTCATGAATTTATCCTCACGAGAAAACTTATAGCGATTCTAACATCTGAATTTATCCTAATTTTGATCTTCTAATAAAAAGGGATATTCACGAAAATGAACATTTTTATTAATTGCATTTAGAATCGTTTTTAGAAAATAGTTAAAATAAACTATTAAAGATATTTACGAACATTGCCATTTTATTAATTACATTTAGCATACTGGCCATCTTTTTTCAAAAAACAACAAAAATGATCGTCATATTCAAAAATTTGGTTGGCTTATGACAAACGTTTCTTCCATGACATTTTTTCTGACCCATGCACAAGTTTCAAAACACATTATTAGTTTTAAAATACCTTTTTATGTAAAAAGGTGTTTAAAATACAACTGAAGAAACCTCCCCAAGTTGCGGTCCCATCTAGGACTTAGGTCACGGTACCTACTGCTGAAGCAATCAGTCTAAAACCATATAGACGAAGGAAAATGATGATAAAGACACAAGTCACCCAAGTTTTCAAGAAATAAAAAGCCAATGACGAAGACCATCCCTAACCCGGATCCAAAATGCATGTCCAAATTAACATTATCGACTTCTCAAAAGACCGAAGGAGAAGTTGAATCGAATGGTTGGTCACCTTGAGTCACCCCAACCAACCATCTTCCTCCTAAAAGTGTTGGCATTTCATCTATGCATAAGGAAGCACACATAATCTGTCTCTGCCATCTTAAAAAATTGATGGCATTGAAAAAGGTCTCAAAAAGCCTCGCAAGAAACACTCACACGAGTTAGTCCTTAATCTACTAAAGGTGACCATATCTCCTATGTTTCAAACTGCACAATCACAAGGAGACCACTTGGATTCTTTTTCTACAAAGGTGAACCCTAAAGGGTCAGGATACTTCGGAAAGCCTGGTGCAGACAACTTAAGTGTTGGTAAGGATGATAGATATACAAGAGAAATCATAGAGGGAGTGTACACATGAGATTGTGGTAAAGACTAGAAAATGTGTGGGAGAGTCTGTGAAGAAATCCTTAGGAATATGAGATAGTGGGGAGAGAATGAACAAGCTAGTAGAGGAGGCATGTAAAACAAAAAGAATTTCATGGGCAAGATTATAGTAGGAAAATGCCAAAAAAATTCTAGTAGAAGAATGTGACTGACGTCTCTGCAAGAACTAAACCGAAGTAAAGTACCCTAAGTGCCATATGTGGGTGCTACTCTTTTTAAGGGATGATTATAATGATTTAAATAAAGTCCAACCGGAGACTCACTTTTCCTGTGAGAGAACCTAAGCTGAAATACACTTCGAGGATACATATATGGATACATCTCAATCGCAGGATGAATATCAAGATGTAGATTACGATTTTGAATTCACGTGTACTCCCGAGGAGCATCTATCTTCAAAGATACTATGACATGTTCCACCCCTAGAGCATATCACTAAAATATTTATCACCAAAGAGGAATTTCAATCCTTAGAATGCAATGTAGATCTTCTTATTTATAGACTAACTTCGCTCAACACAAATGTATGTAATGTTGTATATTTTGAAGAATTATAAAAACTTGACGAAACTGTATCCAAGTTTTCTTCAACTATTCCAACCGAAGAGATGAAAGAACAAAGGATTATCAACATGGTGTTAAAACAACAATTTGATGCCATTATAAAAACCAAGGATTGTAACACCTAGTTTTGTGATGTTTCTAATTTTAGAATATCGGGTCGTAATTTGATCGAGTAAAGGTCATGGGCTTCAATGGAATAGAGTTTAGACCATATCGGATGTTGATAATGTTGATTAATTGATTAAATCTCTCTGTAGCATCCTAGATTTTCCACGTATTATTATTATTCATCCTAATTAAAGTGTGGAGTGGTTTGGTTTGGGCTTTGACCTTTGGGCCTTGCTAATGGGCTAAGGAAGCTGCGTACGCGGGGCGTACATTGCCATGTACGCCCAACGTACTCGTGGAAAGGAAGCGAGGAGGCCAAGCACGTACGCCCAACGTACGTGTGCAGCTCTTTAAACCCTAACATTTAGGGTTTACTACCTCTATAAGGAACATTACCTCTATTTGTGCAGCCTCCCTTCACCTTCATACAGCCTCCACAAATACCCTAGCCTACTTTTGTGTGTTCTTGTGATTTGGGAGCTATTTGAGAGTAGTTGGTGTAGTTTTGGTGCTTTGGAAGAGAAAGGAACTTGAAGAATGAGCAAGGATCTACTAAGAGCTTGTAGATCTAGGAGATTAGCACCATTTCTGACTTATTTGAGGTATCAAGTTCCAACCTTGGCCATTATATTCTTAGATTTGTTTTTTTTTTGGGGGGGGGGGTGTTTAAAGTTACTTTTGGACTCCTTTGTTGAGGTTTCTTGCATCTTAATGATTTCAAACCATAATAGTTGTCCTTTTGGGCTCTTAGAGGCACTAAGAGTCATAAAAGTTGGATCTTGATGGTTAAGCCACAACCATGCAAGTGTTTGTGGGTCTTATAGTTTATTAAAAGGACCAAAATCATGTTTTGACCCCAACCTTGCATGCAAGCACATAAAGTGTAACATCCCAAAATTCAAGGCCAAAAAAAATTCATTTTTAAATAAGTTATTACATAAAACCATCAGTATAAAACATTCATTATAATATCTCGTGACAAACCAAAGTGTCAGTAACCAAAACATATTATCATAAAACCATATCAGAGTGTAATCCCAAAGATCTCATGTGCGGAAAACATAGTGTGATGCGTTGCGATCGAGCCGACTGCTTTCCTTGAAAACAAAATACCTGAAACCAAAACTGAAAACCATAAGCACGAATCTTAGTGATTTCCCCGGATACCACATACCATACAAACCAACTAATCCATACATGCCATACATAGCCAAGAGCCATACATAACCAACATATCCATAATCATGTAAGGGGCTATGTGCCAAACATAGTCTTGCCATGGTGCTATGTGCCAAACATAGTCTTGCCATGGTGCTATGTGCCAAACATAGTCTTGCTAAGGTGCTATGTGCCAAACATAGTCTTGTGGTTATGCCACGGGCCGCACGTGGTCTTCCTGGTCAAGCCTGGGGCCACTCCCTGGGTCTTACAGACAGGTGCCAAGGGTCACCCCCTGGTCTTTTATGCAAGTATCACAAAGACAACTATACATACTACTCTACTAGGCTACTCTGCATATAGTGTGCCAGGAGCCACCTCCTGGTCTTTCATACACAATGGCATACAGTGTGCCACGAGCCACCTCCTGGTCTTTCATACATATTACCTAGGGCTAACCCCGGGGTCTTCCTATCATACATAAAAACATACTGTGTGCCAGGAGCCGCCTCCTGTTCTTTCATGCATAATGCCTAGGGCTAACCCCCGGGTCTTTTTAGCATACATAAACCAAATGGGCCGACATTGGTGCCTTAGACCCATACAAACAGTGAGGAGACTCACCTCGCACTGCTGAACTTTGCCGATAATCCTCTGGCTGCTGACCAACAAACCTCTCAACCGTTGCTCCACTAGCTCCACTAGCTACTAGTATCAACATAAGACTTCCAAACTGAACCCTAGAAGCCAAACTAAGTCAACTCTGGTCAAAGTCAAAGTCCTGGTCAAAGTCAACCTTCCAGGTCAACCCTACTCACCGAGTCTGCCTACTGACTCGCCGAGTTCATATGCTTAGAATCCTTTCATTCGCGACTCGACTCGCCGAGTCAGCCCCTGACTCGCCGAGTCTAACAATTTGCGAGTCCTGCACTGTCCAACTTACTGAGTCCCCACTCAACTCACTGGTCCGAGTCTTAACTCGAAGTGTTTGGGGTTTCGTGACTTGACTCGCCGAGTCCAAGAACAGACTCGTCGAGTCCAATGCTATCTTCAACAGACTCGCCGAGTTGTTCATCCAACTCGTCGAGTTCATCCCCATCTTCATACTACTCGCCGAGTCCACTCGTAGGACTCGCCGAGTCGCTTCAGTTCTTAATCCATACAGTGGATTTTCGAGCCATGTTGGGGCTCCAAACTGTAGATCCACTCTTCCCAAGACTATTCCTCACGTAAAGTTGCAAACTTTACGTGAAACCAAAGAGATATGGGGTTAAAACGCTCAAGGGCTAGGGCTTAGGGCAAAGTTGCTTTACCAACACACCAAAAACTGATACTTTATGGGTCTCTAGGCCAAGACACACCTAAAGCTGAAGGGATCCATCTTGAGGACGTCCAAATCCCGAAATGCATCCTACTTGGTCCAAAATCTCATAAAGAGGGACATGAAGAGATCTAACAATAACAAGACAAAGAGGAAACTTGGTTACCAAAATGAGCAGCAAAAGAGATGAATCTTCTAGATCCACAACCTTCCTCTTGAACCCTCAACTCCTTCTTCTCCTTCTAGGCTTCAAGAACACTCAAAATCCTTCAATATTGGCTCACACACTCAAAGTGAGCACTAGGGTTTCGTGGGATAACTTCTGGACAATGGGGGATACAAATGAGGCTGATAGAAGAGGAATGAGATGCTTAAATAGGGTACAAGTCCCGGAACTATGGTTTTCCCAACCCAGACCAGACTCGCTGAGTCAGTCTCCCCGACTCGCCGAGTCGGTCACTTAATCCGCGACACGGATCACGCTCCGACTCGTCGAGTTCCTCCTTGGACTCGACGAGTTAACCCCCTTGACTTAGGGTTTTCCTTCCTTTCTTGGTCTTTCTGATTATGGGTGTTACATAAAGTTCGTGACTTTATGGTTTAGGAGGTCTTGAAGGACCTGGATCTGCATCTTGGACGTAAAGACTTAATGGATTAAGGTATGATTGAAGTCCCTAAGAAGTTGGCCAGTATGCTGGGTGTATTCCTTGGTACGCCGCGTGTACTGGGTCAACCCCCCGTCTTGTTCAAGCCCAGCGTACGTTAGACATACGTGCGAAGTACGCTGCACATATGCATGCAGAATGAATGTTTTGGGCTTTTGGGCCTTAAGAAAATTGGCCTAGACTTTTGGGCCTCGTGGCCCACTGTGAAGGATAATTCTGGACTTTGGAATCTGGAACTTGAGTATTGGGCCTATTGAGCCATGATTGGACCCTTTGGTATCATTATATATTAGGACTCATAACTTTTGGGCCCATTTGGGGTTAAGGCCCAATTAAGATATTGGGAAATTAGTGGGCCCTTAGGGAGTCCTTGATGGACCACAGGAGGGTTGGACTTAATAAGCTAGAATTGGGACTTATGAATGTTCCACTCGGACCAAGGGGTAAAATTGTCATTTTACCCTAAGGGGCGTTATAGATGCTGACTAAGTATTATTATGATCATGATAGTCGGGAGTTATCGGAGCAGCTATTAGAGGTTACTTCCCGTGGGATTCGAACCTCAGCTTGGCGAAGTGAGTTACCTTCCATTAGAAGTGGGTCTAAGGCCACAATGTCGGCCCACTAATAGGAGTTCGTAATAGATAATTGTCTGTGTGATAATTATTTTGTATGCCACTATCTGTTATGTTTTATGTGCTAGCATGATATGACATTACGTGATAGTAGTAGTAAGAGGGAATAGTCCCCGGCTACCGGTCGATAGGGCCAAAGGGGTAGCCTAGTATCCAACTATGCTAGACAATATGTTTCAGTTATGTTATTATGTGGTAGTGGTAGGGGTGAAATAGTCTCCGTAACCAGTTGAGATACACCGGAGGGTAGGTCGGGCACTCATATATGCCTGGCAGGGTAGGTTGGACACCCAGATATGCCCGACAGTATGTGATTTGTATAGTATGTGGTATGTTGGGGGGGGGGGGGAGGGGGACTCACTAAGCTTCGTGGTTACAGTTTTTAGTTTTGTTTCAGGTACCTCTTCAGTGAAGGGGAAAGAGCCGGCTCGGTTGCTGCACATCACACGCACACCAGATTTCCACACTATGTGATTCATGGGATTGTACTCTGATTTTATTACTGTTCGATGTTTTGATTTTGAGACAAGTTCATGATGGTTTATGGATTGATATGATATCGACAATGTTTTCAGTAAACAATTTTATAAATTACTTAATTAAAAACGAAATTTTTGGACTCGAAATTTGGGATGTTACAAGTTTGTATCAGAGCCTTGGTTTGAGGGATTCAGACACACCTTCGGGGGTGCCTGGACTCAAACCTAGGGTTTGAAATATTTTCACAAGAAAATGTTTTCTAAAAGTTAAAGTAAGAAAGTTTTGAGAAAGAACAAGGTGTGTGATATGCGCGACCGGCCGAGCTCAAGTAAGTTTTCCCCAAGATACTCGTACACTTTATGTTATATGATGATATGGTTATGAGAACTGCATGCTAGATTAGGGCTAAGGATCTAGGAAGGATGCCTTTTATGCCTGCTATGTGTATATGAGAACTGCATGCTAGAATAGGTCAAAGGATCTAGGAAGATGCATGCTATGCCTTTTGTATACGCTTATTAAGTTGCATGATAGCCCGGATAGGATATGTTTAGGACGGGCTACACAATGCCCGAATGCTGCTTGTTTTGTGCTAAGAGGAGTTCTAGTTACTTTCAATTAACTAGTAAACAGATACATTACATTACATATTGCAAGGACTAAATAATTTCAGAAGGTTAAGTCTAGCCCTATTTCGCAGCTCTTGTCTGAGTCCAATCGTTGTAGGACAGGACCTCTCATTCAAAGAATTATTTGGTCTTAGTGGTATGTAATGGTATCCACGAGCTAGTTAGGTGAAAGTGGCAGGAAGTTCTCATGCAGTTGATGGTGGAGAGTAGGTTGGACGAGTTACCCTAGGGTGAGCCTAGGAAGAGATTAGCACTAAGTACAGTAGTAGCAAAAGGGACTTGGCGAAGTCGAAGCAATCCTTGAGGAAAGTACGAATAGATGTGGAAGGTAGTATGGACCCGTACTACTGAAAGCAGAGGATCCGTACTCGAGTGAAGGAGGGACAAGATAGAACCAGGAAACTTGTAGTATGTGAGACCTCTTGAGGTTGTGTATGACCCTGACAATTATTTGCTTGTTTCAGAATGGTGATGATTATGCGTCACAAAGGAGGATCAGGTTCAGGATCGGGCTCAGGATCAGGTTCGGGATCAGGTGCCGAGCCAGTTGACGAGGGACTACGTGAGTTCATTGCTTCTGAGATCACTAGAGGCATCCTTGAGGCGACCCCGGTTATCTTTGGGTCGATCAGGGAAGGTGTGACAACCCGAAATTTCCATTCGGTCAAACCCTAAAAGCCAACCACTTTGTATCATAAGTTAATGTAATTATTTCTTATTTTTAAGAAATATAAAGTTCGTTTGATTATTTTAATATTATTTTTAAACGAACGGGTGAAAGAAAGTGTGGTCTCGGGTTTTAAATTTCAAAAACCGCAAACACCTCGCGTCTTAGAAATTCCCGACCAAACTATTATGTTTGGGTTGAAAATTCATCCAAAAACCGTAAACTCATACCTATGTATGAGTTTACTCCCCAATAGTCTAGTTATTGTGTTTACTCCCCAAGATCACAAAAGAGTAAACTCCAAATACTCTCTCAAGTATCATCCAAGATTTAATTCCAAATCTTCAATCTTGTAAGTTTTCTAACCTTTTTAAGTTAGTAAAACACTTAATCTAGTGTTTATACATCTAATCATCCAACCATATTTGTATTTTGACTAGATTTCCAAAACACCAAGAACACACACTAAGTGTTCTTGGCCTTTTAGCTCAAATCAAGCCTTCTAACAGTAAGTGCTTTCATCCTTGAGTGATTTTAAGCTAGTATTACATTTGAATAGCAAGAAAATTTGTCAAGAACACAAGGATATAGGTGTTCACGGTCCAAGGAGATGCTTGGACCGTAAACACCAAAAAGAGCACCAAAGTGTGCCTAAGTCCTTATCTAAGCCCTAGTTTGATGTTTAAGCCTTCCAGGAATTGATTAAACCTTACTTTGATGTATCTAAGCCTTGAAAAACGCCAAAATCCAACATGTATAGGTGTTTACGGTTTGGGGATCTCCCAAAACCGTAAACACCCTAAAGTGTGTCTAAATGGGTTATTTTCCTTCCTTAGGCTTAGAAACTAGCACATACACTTACCTAATTGTGTTAGGGACTTGAAAACATGGAAATACACTTCTCCATAAGGGTTTACGGTAGTAAACCCAAAGGAAAATGCCATTAGCCCGTAAACTCCTCAAAGGAGGTGTTTTGTTGCCCTAGTCCCTTCCAAAGGCCAAACCACTTAGTAGAATTTCTTCAAAAGGCTTGCTAAACCACAAAACAACACTTGGACATTAAGACTAGAGTTTACGACCGTAAACTCTAGAGTTTACTGCCGTAAACTCCCTAGGTCTTGACCATCACAATCGTAAACTCCAAGGGAGTTTACCCTTGGACTCCAAACACACTAGTTTTTCCCTACCAACACTCGGATGCAATCCTTGTGATCTTTAACACTTGAAACAAAGTGTTTTCATGTTCTAGGGTGTCCCAACTTAAATTTATTAGTTATAAATTGGCTAATTAGTTATATATATGTTCATTATATGATAACTAGGCTCGTGCGTGTGTACAAGTCTTCATTTGTCACCTAGCACCGTAACCGACACTTCAATCTAATTCACTCACCACAAGTGAGTTCATACCCCTTTAACTAACCTTTGAAATACTTTTAAATGTTTTAAATGCTTTAATAGGGGGGGGGGGGGGGGAACACAAGTTGAATACTTATAGTTATTACATCAATCACATGTGAATAATAACTACAAAACCAATGATTTTATTACTATTCAAACTGTTTATCAAACTGTTTTACTTCAAACTGCTTTACAAACTCTTTTACTTATCAAATGCTTTTACTTAATCTTTGTTATACTTATTATAAATTGCATGCCCGTATATGTATAGTTATATAAGAAATGTTTAAAAGGCTTAGGAAGACCGTCCTCCTTATTTCCTTTTCCTCGATTTGGATGTGGTCTGGTGGATTATCGGGTAGCCGTCCGAAGGTCGTTTCAATATTAATTATATATCATGTGTACATATATAGTCATAAAAGTTCTTCCATTCTTATACGTACTAGTTACATCATTAGAAAGTTAACATCGGGGTAACACAGGATCATACTTATACTATTGCTAGATCAATGAGTCAGTTCATTCATGAGTCAATACTTATTACTAAGAGAACATATACAACTATAATAGAAGGAGAATATATATAAATATACTAGAAAGAGAACATATACAACGATACTAGAACGAGTAACATTACATTACATATACATGAATACATTAACCATTGTGATCTGAAACGGAGCATGACTTCAATGTCATGGACCGTGTTGTAGCCAGAGTCTCTTGAAGGGAGAGCGTGAGTTTGCGTATAGATCTATACTGGATTGACTATCCTACACCTTGCTGCTAGCTACAGCCGGACCTACAGGTTTGCGGGTGCCATACGTCATTTCTTTTTACGACCTACATTTGTCGTTGTTTATCCAGTCGATAGTATGGTACAATAAATCACATGATACTTTAATATAAATCCGGTTTAAGGTAGTTAGTACAGCAGTAGTTCTTATAATACAACACTACAGTACTACAATAATTTATCCTTTACATATATTAAATGATTATTTCACATAAACATTAATGTACAAACTATATTTTGTTAATGATAGTTACACTTGGGAAATTACACACTTTTACAACAAACGAACATACGGAACAGTTACCCCTTGGTAGAAGGCTACTTTATTAGAAAATATAGGTTTTTCTAGGAGATTCAAACTTTTACAAACACTTACAAACATTTACCTATTTTTTTCAAACTCATACTTAAAACCATGTTCAAACGTTTTGATAACAAACACCGACACTAAAATACTTATGAACTCACCAGCTTAATGCTGATAAAATCTTTCAAAATAACTTGTATTCTCAGGTCGACAGTAGACAGGTACCGAGGCCAGCTTTTGAGAAGATAGAGCGCATTCAAGACTCATCTAATTATTTTGATTTACTTTTTGGTGCCTATAACTGTACAGAACACACTTGTATTAAAATTATATATTTAATGCAATGGATGATGTTGTTTGCTTATTTATTGTTATACTGTGTTTTGATACTTTACATGACGTCCTCCGCCCTAGAACGTTTCCTCCGTTCTTGGTTTTGGGGTGTGATAGAAGGGATCTGTTGAATCATGGAAGTGACCCTATTGAACTTAGCTACCGCAACCACATCAGCACCCGGAGTCAGCTACCGCAGTCATTAACTAGATTACTTTGTTTGTATTTTGTGTAATACACTCTATTATCCTGTATGCCTTGCATGACTGCTTATAGAGTTGCAATCCAGTGTAGTTGTATGTCTCTATAAATAGAGACTTATTCTTCTGTAATGAATACCTATCCTGTTCACTGATAACTTATGCATTTCATCTGAATACAAATTCTAAAGTTATCATTCTATCACTCTTCACTCTCCACTTCTTACTTAAACATATCAGATTATAATCACTCTTTGGAGCAAGTCCTTGTGACTTATTCACTAAGTTTGATCTCACTTACTAACATTGGTTTGAATGCATTCCAAGTTATGAATCAACTTACGTGTATTCTTGATATAACAATTACTGTCATTTACATTACTTTACTTTCCGCATCTAACTTGCTAACTTCTAACTATTAATATTATTGTTGAGCTAACAGATCCTTCGAGATTAACTATTCTGCTATATACTTGTTCTAACCATCTTGTTCAAGTGTGTCTCAAAGTTTTTCTCTCAACAATTGGTATCAGAGCCATAGTGGTTGCTTTTTGAAAATCGGAACTCTGATTTTTCAAAGAGCCCTCTATACCACTGAAGCTTATCTCTAAACAAAATTTCAAATGGCACAATCATTATCACTAAATTTTTCCAACAGTGTTGGTGGTTCCAATCGAGCCCCAATACTGGTTGCAAATGAGTATCATCGCTGGTCTCAAATGATGGAAAGGTATCTCAGACGACTTGGTAGAGATGTCTGGAGATCTATAGAAGAAGGACCCCACCTTCCAGTCCTTACCTCTGTTCAAATTGATGGAGCCACAACAAGACTTGGAGGAGGTCAAACAGCTTTGAATCGTCCTACAAAAGATGATCTAGAGAAGATGGAAAGTGATGCTATTGCCTTTTATGAAATCTCTTGTGGAGTTGCTCCTGACAACTTCGACATCATCATAAATTGCAAATCAGCAAAGGAGATTTGGGATGTTCTTAAAAACTTGTACGAAGGTTCAGAGTAGGCTCAAGACAAAAAGCTCACTACAACACTCAACGAATTCAATAACTTCAAAGCCCACTCCGGTGAAAGTTTGGAAGACTCATTTAAAAGGTTCAACTTGATTGTCACAAAACTGTCCAATGCGGGTACCATCCGCAGCAATCATGCACAAAATCTGCAGTTTCTTAATGGCTTAGGAAGACACTGGACAACAGCCAAAATGATTGTACAAGGTGGCATGAAGATTCACTCCTTATCTCTCTATAAGCTTTATGGAGAATTGCAAGCTCAAGAGTCCACTGTACTCAAGGATTGTTCAGACTTCGGAGGACCACTCACATTAGTAGCCCAATCACCTCACACTCAAACCTATCCCACCTCGTATGACTCTCCACCGCAGTCATATGAAGCTGACTCAGAATATGACGATGAAGAAGAGTTTCAGAATGCCATTGCTCTTATCAGTCAGAAATTCAATCGCTTACCACCTTCATTTTGCAAAAACCAACAATTCAACCGACCATCTTTCAACCGCAACTTTCAAAACAATCACTTCCGTTCCACCAAAAACCCTCTCCCTCCACCGCAGTCTCAGCAAACTCAGCCCAAAGAACTACCACCGCAGTCCCAATCAACTGACTCCTATACCTCTATAGAAGACAAGAGTGACATCATCATATGTCACAAGTGTAATAAGGAAAACCATTTTGCTAAAGATTGCAAGGCAAACGTAGTAAAAGATAGAGCCTTCTATCTTCGAATAGCTTAAGAACTGGAAGATAAAGAAAAGGGAAAGGCCTACGTTGCTCAAGTGAAGAGGAATCATCAAGTGTGGTCATCAGATGACGAAGATGAAGATGTCCTTAGCAAAGGGAAAGGCAAGATCTGTATGGTAGCAACTGCTGATGAAGACAGCTCAACCAATCTAAAGAGGAACCATTGCTATATGGCTAAAGATAGAACTCTCAGCATTATGGAACAGGTAAGACTCATGATTCACACTTTAAATTACAACATGCATGATTGTCAACCTTTCATAGACACACTCAATGACACTTGTGCTGCCGTCCTTACAGACTACAATAACGCCCTAGATGAGAAGAACATCGCTTTGCAGGAGATGTTCCATGTTAAAGGACGTTTGTAAAATAAGAGACTCAAAATGGCAATGTTAAAGAAGGATTTAATGCTAGAAAAAGATGCTAGAATGCTTAGTGAAACCCAATTAGAGATAGCCTTAAATCAGAGAGATCTAGCACAGAATGAAATTGTACGTTTAAATTTGTTAATTGAAAATCTATTTAATGAAACTGAGGCTATTGAGAATCTTGTTAATAATGGGAATGTTGATAACACTTTTAACTGGGGTTGGTCCAATGGTTACCCAACCGTAACGGACTCATCACCACGGTTCACACCGGAACATCCCTATGTCCCACCAGACCGCAACTTCTTGTTTCCAGTCAATGACAAAACATTTCCTGAGGATATCCAAGCCCACTTTGGAAAACTTCATGATCTGAGTAATAATTGTGTTATAGAAGAAATTCTCCCTGAATCTTCTACTCATGTTAACAACACAGATTCTCAGACATCATCTGTAGTCGATGAGGAAATTGTTATTGAAAGTCCTGAAGTCTCTTTAGACTTCCCATCCTTACAGTCTGACCGCAGTGTCTCTGACTACAGTCACATACTGTAATCTGTCCCATTGCCTAATATCAATTGTCCTAAAGAAGTATTCACCAAGACTTACTCTGCGGTAGTCCAAAGCACTACTCCACTGATCGAAGTCAAGAGTTCTATGACCATTGAGCCAACTAATCATGAATTACCAATTGAAAATTTTGAATTTGGTCAATGTTCTCAAAGCCCTAACTTCTCATGTTCGGATGAATCGAGTCACTATTTTTCAAAATCCTCAAAAGATTCTAGGAAACCGCAATTAAATATCACTGACTGCGGTTCTCCTAAGACCGAAGCAAAAAGAGTTTTTAAAGAAGAATTTCGCTCTCGTGGAAAGCGACGAGAAATTTGCTCAAAAGTTAAGAAATCTGTGAAATTTCCTAAGTCAAAAAGTCCTGAGAAGTTTACTTTTTCAAATTTTCATTTCGAGAAAGCTGTTTCCAAGAAAAAAAAAAGGAGTTCACTGTTTCTGACAATACTCAAAAAATATCCAAACATGAGGATAAATCTTTTCGTTCAAATGGATTTCAAATCTATTCTATCAATGATCCAAAATGGAAAGGTATCTTACCTACTCCAACCTTTTCAGTGTCAAAATCTCAAAAATGGAAAGGAATTTTGCCAACTCTGGCACTCAAAAGGCCATCTCAAATGTTTAAGAAATCACATCACAAAAGCTCTACACATGCCTTCACACCTGCCAGACCTACACAAAACACCTTTTCAAAACAGACAAACAAAAGAGTCAAATCTAACAATTCTCGGAAAGGACAAAAACATACTTTTTCTTCCAAACCTCAGACCAGGTCAGATGTCAGGGAAAATGACAAAAAGTTCACTTGTCAATGTCAATGTAAAAGAATTCAAAGAACTTCCAACACCCAGGATTTCAGGGTCAATTCTAATCTCTCCAAAAGTACTCATAATTACTCACAATCTCACAAAAATCCAAAGAACTTCAAACACCCGAGACTAGGCTTGAAAGTTGACTTAAAACCTATCCCTACCACCTCGCATCATGCATTGATTAACACATCGTATCTGACCTCAGGCTCCAAACTCACTTGGGTGCCCAAATTAACCACTTAGGTTTTGTAGGCTTTGTGCAAGGACGATCAAGAAGAAGAATGGTTGATAGACAGTGCCTACTCCTTGCACATGACCGGAAGGTTAGAGTACCTTCGGGATTTCAGGCCTATATGCAATGGTGGAAATGTCACTTTTGGAAACAATGCAAATGGCATCATACGAGGCTACGGTATTCTCACCACGGGGAACTTTTCCATTCAGAAGGTTGCTTATGTAGAAAGCCTTAAACACAATCTCATCAGTGTTGGCCTACTATGTAAAGCAGACCATCGAGTGGAGTTTGATGATCAATTATGTTACATAATGACAAGTGACAAAAGCACTTGCTTAATCAAGTCACGGTCCGAAGGCACAATGTATCCTCTAGATATCTCTCTCATCATTGGCAAACCGCAGCTGTGTTTTCTTTCTAAAGTTGTATCCAAAGTCAGCTGGCTATGGCACCGCAAGCTAGCTCATCTCAACTTCAGATACATCAACAATCTGGTGACTGGAGAACTTGTCCGCGGTCTCCCTATTCTCAAATTCAGCAACGATACTCTCTGTCCAACTTGTGAATGTGGAAAACAAGTCAAAGTAAGTCACCCTCTGATAATGGATTCGTCTATTTCAGAACCACTGGAATTATTGCACATTGATCTCTGCGGTCCTTCAACTGTAGTCAGTCTCCACCACAAGAAATACATATTGGTGTCGTAGAAAGAAGAAACTGCACGTTAGTAGAAGCAGCCAGATCCATGCTTAACTTCGCCCACCTTCCTCTCTACTTCTGGGCTGAAGCTGTAGCAACTGCATGCTTTGTCCAAAACCGAAGCATTATGTGCAAACGTCTCAACAAAACACCATACGAAGGTCTTAACAACCGCAAGCCGAATGTTCGTTTCTTTCATATTTTTGGGTGTAGATGCTTCATGATCAACAACAGAGATCAGCTTAATAAATTTGCACCTAAGTCTGATGAAGGCATCTTCCTTGGTTATTCCACTAACAAGGTTACTTATCGAGTGCTTATCAGGCGTACAAGGCTGATCATTGAAAGCTTCGATGTGAAATTCGATGATTCTCACATCCGCGATGCCCCTTCATCCACTGAAACCACCGTAATCATGGAATGTGACATTCCTGCCTCTTCTGGTCCTTTAAATCTAGTAGAAGTCAATTATGATGATCTCTTTGAACCTGTTGAAACGGCAAAACTATTTGAAGTTCTTGTGTCTCCAGCAGCTCAACAACAACATGCTGACATTTCTGGATTATCTCCATCCGAAACAATATCTCTCAATACTTCCACCTCTCTGGTTGAGGAGGAAACCTCTACTCCAGATCTACCCGCAACCATCGAGGGTTTCAGTACTTAATGATATTCACATTCCTGCTAGCAGAGAATCAGTTCCATCAAATGTATCTTCGGATTCGGATGATAAACTCATAGAAAATATTGACACTAGAGCCGATCTAAGAATTATCACTCTCCCATCCGCAGTCCAGGGGGAACCCTCTCAGGTCCAGATAGACTCCCTTCAACAATCCAGGGGGAACCTATCAAAGAAAATGTCTCTCTCACTCTAACAAGTCAGGATGACTCAGCAGGCTGTTCTCAAATTCAGGGGGAACTTCCTCCCCACTTCGAAACAACCTCTGATATTGAAAACATTCCTTCAACCGCAGCTATTGATCATCTGATGCCTCGTCTACATGTATGGACGAAGGATCACCCACCAGGCCAAATTATTGGCAATCCGTCCGTAGGTATCCAAACTCGAGCCTCGATCTATCAAAGAATCTTTATTGGAAACAGATTGGATTTTTGCAATGCAAGAAGAACTGGAAGAATTTGAAAGAAACAAAGTTTGGCAACTTGTTCCCTTTCCACAAGGTCATACTATTGTTGGTACAAGATGGGTTTTCAAGAACAAGCTAGATGAATCTGGTGCGGTTATCAGAAATAAGGCAAGGCTAGTTGCTAAAGGTTATAGTCAACTGGAAGGTGTTGACTACGATGAGACATACGCTCCGGTAGCTAGAATGGAAGCAATCAGAATCTTCTTAGCATATGCCTTTCACAAAAACATCAAAGTACACCAAATGGACGTCAAGAGTGCTTTTCTCAATGGGGAATTAAAAGAAGAGGTTTATCTTCAACAACCTCCAGGATTTGAAAGTATCAAGTTCCTTGATCACTGTTATAAGCTTCAGAAAGCTGTCTAGGGTCTGAAACAAGCCCCTAGAGCTTGGTATGAAACTCTTTCTGAATTATTAGTCTCTTCATGATACAAAAGAGGAGTGATTAATCCAACACTATTTAGAAAAGCAAACGGGACTCACCTTATGCTTGTACAAATATATGTGGATGATATCATCTTCGGGTCATCTGATCAAGGAATGATGGATGAATTTGCTAAGCTCATGAAAAACAAATTTCAAATGAGCATGAATAGAGAGATTAACTTCTTTCTAGGTCTTCAAGTCAAACAAATTCAGCAAGGAATATTCATTCATCAAGAGAAATACACTACTGAACTTCTGAAGAAATATTCCATGGACAGCTACTCTTCTGCTAAGGTCCCTATGGCCTTAGGATATAAGATCTCTACTGATCCCTCTGGTGAATCTGTGGATCACAAGACTTATAGAGGTATCATTGGTTCGCTAATGTATCTCACCACAAGCAGACCTGACATTGTCTTCACAACCGGTGTGTGTGCAAGGTACCAGGCTGACCCAAAAGTGTCACACATGACCGCAGCCAAACAAATTCTTCGGTACCTAAAAGGAAGCAAATCTCTGGGTTTATGGTACCCCACAAGCAATGACTTCAGTCTTCAAGCATTTACTGATGCGGATCATGTCGGATGCAAACTTGATCGAAAAAGTACATTTGGTGGATGTCAATTTTTAGGTGGAAGACTTGTCAGCTGGTCCTCGAGAAAACAAAGTTGTGTTTCGTTATCTACCGCAGAAGCAGAATACATGGCCGCAGCCAGCTGCTGTTCCCAAGTCCTTTGGATGAAGACACAATTGTTAGACTACGGATATAGGATGCTACGGATACCAATTTATTGTGACTCTGAAAGTGCCATAGCGATCTCTCATAATCCTATTCAACACTCCAAGACTAAACATATTGAGCTACGATATCATTTCATCAAAGACCATATTCTGAAAGGTAATATTGAACTCATCTTTGTTCCTACTCATGAAGAGATTGCTGATGTTTTTACAAAAGCACTTGACTCTACAAAACTCAATGTATTCCTACAAATGTTGGGGATGATGAATCCGGATCCAAAATTCTTCTTGAATTAACTCGTACCGCAGACCTTCCTGGTCTCCATTGCAGTACTTACTGAAAGTTATTAATAATAGATGGTTTTGAAACATTCCCTGCTCTACAGTCAATGTACCGCAACCATATATTATATCTATCTTTCATGGGTCCTTCTTGTTTGTGTTTACTAATTTTTGTATAAGTGTTTCTCTCCACTTCTCACTGTAGTCTTTACCTTGGTCATCCGCGATGACATTTCCAACCGCAATGAAGTTTTCATCCGCAATCTTCGTGATAATTTCTCAACTGCTTTATCAACATGTAAACCTTTGTGTGTTATTTAATGATCCTTCATTAAATAAAATAAACCATTCTCCTTAGAAACTGTCATCTTCTCTTTCTGAGTAATCCTTTTATCAGACCTATTTTAGGGATGATGACAAAAAAAAAAAACATATTTCCAATAAACTCATCCTTAATTTGTCCTTTCCTCTCCCAAACACGTCCCATCCGTTACCTCTTCCTCTCCCATCACCCCCACGATTACCTGACGTATAAACATGCGTCTGACTTTACATTAAATGCAAACCTTTTTTTGGAAAACTCCCAAAATCTTTTACAATCCGTTTTAATATATGTGGCTGAGATTCAATCCAAAATTCATTGATTCCCCCCAAAAACCCAATCGAAGTTTTACCCTATTCTACCATTTACCTAGGGTTAAATTTTTTTTCATCCCTTTTATAAACTCATCTCCTTCACTAAATTCACTTTTCGCTTTCTGAATATCGATCATTCCCTCTCAAAACCATCAAGAATTTTGTGTTCCACTTCTTCTTCAAACACCTTCCAACTTTAACAATGGTGAAATCAGGAGTTTCAAAGAAGCAATCCAAGGCTTCTGGTTTGGTGAATCCCACAGGCTCAGACTCTCCTTCAATCGCATCAAGCAATTTCAGGGCAGTGTTTGAATATCATCCATCATACAATGCTCCCTCAAGTTTCTCAAGAACCACCCTTTGTTTGGTCCATTTGATGCATTTACAGACGTTGTTCAAGTTTCTACTCTCTTCAAGAGCGCCTTTTCTGCTTATCGCCCACTGGAAAACCCTCAAAAACTTCATCTCAATCTCATTAACGGTTCTTTGGTCATCTTGTCCAAAGAAAAGTTCCTCACAGCTATTAACCTTCTGGTTCATCCATCCATCAAATTCTTCTCACCATCAATGGATGATATCACATCCGCACTCTACCAGATGGGGTATCAAAAACCAATTCGAGGAATTGGTGAATTCAAAAAGAACCAACTGCCTGCGGTTTGGCAGTTTGTGTGCCACTTTGTCATCCGCTGCTATCCGGCAGAACCGGAGGCATTGACAACATGGGACTCAAGCTCTTGGAATTGGTATGGAGCATCTTCACCAAACACGACGTCAACTATGGGCAAATCCTTTGGGATGATTTCATTCAGTATATTCCCAAGGAGCACCCGAAGGAAAACCCAACTGAGCTCACATTTGCAAGATTTTGGTCTCTCTGCATATCAGACCTACATGCTGACGCTGGGATAGATATGGGTAGTGACATCAACTTCTTCGTCACTAAGGATCTCAAAAGGTACCTCCCTTCTTCTGATCAAACTCTTTTTGGACCGATCCCCAGGCTTCCCACTCATATCCTTTCTTCTCTTGGTCCTGAGACTGCTGATGTCTCAGACCACATTGAGGCTACGGAGGGTATTGCCCCATACCCTTCTACCCCGCCTCTTCCATCCGCAGTCGTTAACCCTGAGGGTACCGCAATCCCCTCTGCCACTACTTTATCCAACCTTTGTCAAATAAGAAAGCAGTTAGCTTCCAAGAAGAAACAAAGAACACCTAAGAAGGATGCTCCCAAACCAACCGCACCCACCAAGAAATGCAAAACCAAACCAACCACTGTATCTAGCAGTGATTCAGAAGAGGACAGATAACCGATATCTGTCCTCAAGAAAAGAAAAACCACCACTACCTCTAGCCATATGCGTGACCGGACCGATGCTGAAGCCTCTCAAAAGGCTACAGTAGTCCTTGGGGTGGCCGCGGACTCATTCATCACCACCATCCGTTTTCAGTCAGACTCAGAAAGTGAGTCTGATTCTGATTCTAATCATCATGGAGACACCCCTCCGGTATCACCCCAAAGGGATGATACTGGTTCTCGCCCTAAGGTCTCCAGGGCTTCCCGACTGCATTTGTTTTCTCCAGAGGAGTTGCACTCCATCCTTAACTCTGTCACCCAAACACTGCAAATACATTCCCATCCGCAGAGCAATTCTTCAGCCCGTGCCAGAACTGAGTTGAGGCCAGACTTGACCACGGGTCAAGGAGACCGAGGACACTCAAGATATCCTACTCTGCTTTCATCTATTACAGGTGGTTTAGGCACGGTGAGCACTAATGTGCTAGGATCCGTGAACCCAAGGGATACCTTGGTGCGAAATCAAGGAATTGACGGAAGTAACTCCAGCGATTCTTGGAGTCGTTATCAGCCAACAACCACAGCTGAAATCAAAAAGTATGAAGCATTCCGAAGGGCTTTCCAAGCCCGCAAGGAGTAACAAATCAAGCAGCATCAGCAAAAAGAACAGGAGATCCAATCAGTTGCTAAGTATTGGGCAAATGCAATCAGTAATGCCCATACTATAGCAACCATTCAAAAGGTTCAACATTGGATGGATGAAATAGCATAAACACTTCTCAAAGCACAAGCTTCAGGTGCACCCGCAGGTCCCTCCAAAGTTCATCCTACTCCAACTTCCATCCCAGTCAATCCATCACAAGATGAAGAACCCGCAATCTCAATCAGCCCTGCTCCTACTTTTGGTCTGGATGATGACGAAATGCAGGTGGTGAACAGACCCTCTCCTTCAGATGATGACTTCATGATGTTTGATGAAGCTGAAGAATCAAGTGGTTCCCATCACTCCACCTCCAAACCCAAAAAGAAGAAGAAGAAGAAGAATGCGGTGACTAGAAAAGAATTCTTATCCCTTCAAGCCAAAGTCGATCAGATCTTGGCTGCGGTTCAGCCAACTCAACCGCAGCCTCAAGACACTTTAGGACCTCAGTCTCTGATTGAAAGAATAGAGCGTCTTGAAACCAGGGAACGCATGGCTGCTGAACGCATCTCTCTTAAAGTAGAGATGGGGATCTGGTCCCTTGACAACAACCGCAAGGCTGACCACAAAGAATTTTTGGCCGCAACAGAACGCCTCATCTCGGAGGTGACCGTAATCAAAACGGATCTCCAGGCTGCCATCGCGGATCAAGCTTCTCAGTCTCAGAAAGTTATAGATGAGACTCATAATGCTTATGAGTCCATTATATTTATTCTTCAAACGACAATCAACAGACTTCATAAATCTCTTTCCTCCAACTTCCATGGCACTGAGATCCTCCACCTTACCAAAGAAATCCACAAGTTGCTCTTTAGCTCCTCCACTCCAACCAATTCCCAATTGGCAGAACTCCTAAAAGCTCAATTCCAAGAATTTTTCACCAAAGTGGATGGACTTCGGCAATGGCTTGAGGAAGCATCTGCGTTGCATTCCTTAAGAGGGGGAAGTGAAGAAGAAGAAGAAGAAGTCCATCACTCTGATAATGCCCTTCATCAGAGTCCCCCCATCATCACTAACAAAATTCCCACACCGCAACCCTCACCGCAATCATCTCAGCATATTCCCAAAAAGCCTGAAACTCCTCCTCACTTCAAAGATATTGAGGAGAACATGTCCTCACCAAGCCCAACTGATTCCCCTACTACAGCCCAAAAGAAAAGAGACTGGAGGTCAGCTAAACTTGCTGAAGAAATCTGGAGGCTAAGTGGTTTTGACACTCTCATAGACGAAACCCTTATCAACTCTTGGGTCAATCCTCACCGAAGGCAGCTAGATGAAGATTATATTCCCCATCTCACTTATGTAGAACCTCCTTCGAATGGCTACTGGGATGTTCCCATTTCACCCAATGCTAAATACTTTATTCCCATAAGTGCCATGAACCGCCTGCCCAAGAAACAACTTGACATCTGCCGGACCGCAGTTGAAAGATCGAAGCATACTACCGCAGAAGTCAAGTTCGAGATTACAAGAAGAATCACATGGCTGGAAAACGTCAGGAAGTTCTTGTGGATTTTGATAAAGTTCCTCAAACTTGATAGTTGAACCAAAGTTAAAGAGGTCACTTAGGGGGAAATTGTTGAATCATGGAAGTGACCCTCTTGAACTTAGCTACCGCAACCATCTCACTACCGCAACCACATCAGCACCCAGAGTCAGCTACCGCAGTCATTAGCTAGATTACATTATTTGTCTTTTGTGTAATACACTCTATTATCCTGTATGCCTTGCATGGCTGCTTATAGAGTTGTAATCCAGTGTAGTTCTATGTCTCTATAAATAAAGACTTATTCTTCTGTAATGTATACATCTCCTATTCACTGATAACTTATGCATTGCATCTGAATACAAATTCTAAAGTTATCATTCTATCACTCTTCACTCTCCACTTCTTACTTAAACATATCAGATTATAATCACTCTTCGGAGCAAGTCCTTGTGACTTATTCACTAAGTTTGATCTCACTTACTAACATTGGTTTGAATGCATTCTAAGTTATGAATCAACTTACGTGTATTCTTGATATAACAATTGTTGTCATTTACATTACTTTACTTTCTGCATCTAACTCGCTAACTTCTAAATATTAATATTATTGTTGAGCTAATAGATCCTTCGAGATTAACTATTCCAATGCCAAATACTTTACAATATTTGAGAAGTTTGACCAAAGCCTTCCTGATGCAAGAGACTGCCCATGGAGTTTGAAAGACTTGCTCAATTCTTTACTAAACACTCCTCTCCCATAGAGCACATATGGTCCAATGACAGGCCATCCGCAGTTGTGAACTACAAGCCTCGGAGATTCATGAAAGCTGAATTCTTCCAGTACACCCTCACCCGAAGGGGACATGACTATGTCCGCACTCAAGCAGACATTCCCCACATGAATCCGGAAGAAGTGTTTCTCATAGCCAAAGTGTTTCAGAACAAGGCTGAGAAGCATCCAAAAATGAAGACTGCACTTGATCGGGTCAACAACTTCTTGAGAGAAACAGTGTGCAACTTTGCCAAAATTGATGCGGACATCTATCCCATCATCTCCAAGAAATTTGATCTTCCACCTCTCGACCCCGCACCTATGCCCACCGAAGGCTTTGCTGACATATCACTAGGTGCAACTAACTTCCCACAGATTGGCATCATTTTCAAAAGGAAAATCGACAATGTCAAATACTTTATTCCCATAAGTTCCATGAACCGCCTGCCCAAGAAACAACTTGACATCTGCCGGACCGCAGTTAAAAGATCGAAGCATACTACCGCAGAAGTCAAGTTCGAGATTACAAGAAGAATCACATGGATGGAAAACGTCAGGAAGTTCTGGTGGATTTTGATCAAGTTCCTCAAACTTGATAGCTAAACCAAAGTTAAAGAGGTCACTTAGGGGGAAATTGTTGAATCATGGAAGTGGCCCTCTTGAACTTAGCTACCGCAACCACATCAGCACCCGGAGTCTGCTACCGCAGTCATTAGCTAGATTACTTTATTTGTCTTTTATGTAATACACTCTATTATCCTGTATGCCTTGCATGGCTGCTTATAGAGGTGTAATCTAGTGTAGTTCTATGTCTCTATAAATAGAGACTTATTCTTCTGTAATGTATACCTCTCCTGTTCACTGATAACTTATGCATTTCATCTGAATACAAATTCTAAAGTTATCATTCTATCACTCTTCACTCTCCACTTCTTACTTAAACATATCAGATTATAATCACTCTTTGGAGCAAGTTCTTGTGACTTATTCACTAAGATTGATCTCACTTACTAACATTGGTTTGAATGCATTCCAAGTTATGAATCAACTTACGTGTATTCTTGATATAACAATTGTTGTCATTTACATTACTTTACTTTCCGCATCTAACTCGCTAACTTCTAACTATTAATATTATTGTTGAGCTAACAGATCCTTAGAGATTAACTATTCTGCTATATACTTGTTCTAACCATCTTTTTCAAGTATGTCTCAAAGTTTTTCTCTCAACAGGATCATAGAGCTGTTGGAGGATCCACTTAGGGCATTCCGGAGCGACATGACATCTAGCCAATCAGGGCCGCTCACACTGTCCTTCAAGGACTTCAGGGGGAGTGGTGCGCCGGATTTCCAAGGGGAGAAGGACTCCATCGTGGCCTGGAGATGGAGTTCAGACATCGAGTTTGCACAGTTGACTAGCTTGTACCCTGAGGGGTCGAAGGTTCGATTTGTTGTTGGATGTTTGAGGGATAGGGCTAGGGATTGGCAAGAGTCAGTTGGTGACTCTCTAGGGGCCTCGACTATTGAGGCTATGACCTGGTCAGACTTTGTGACCAAGTTTAGGGCGGAGTTTGTGTCAGTTGTGCAGCTTCAGCAGCTGGCCAGGGAGTTTCTCAATATGAGGAAGACTACGGAGTTAGTGGTGGAGATTACCACCAAGTCTCGAGAGAGGGCCTTGTTGGTGCCTCAGTATGTAGGAGATGAGGAAATGCGAAAGACCCGCTACCATGATATGTTAAGAGCGGATATCATGGAGCATGTCAGTTACTCAGCTTGCCCGACCCTGGAGTCCATGATTGCCAGGGCAAGTGAGAGGGAGATCGATATAGAGCACCTCTGAAAGAGGAAGGCGGAGACTGAGTAGGGTATTGGGGTTTCGGGGAAGAAACCCAAGGGATTCAATGCTAATTCGAAGGGCCTTTAGGGCCGGGGTCGTTGTGGGAAGTGCGGAAAGCCACATGAGGGGGCATGTAGACTAGGGTCAACGGGCTGTTATAAATGCGGCAAGACGGGACACTTCAACAAGGATTCTACCGCCCCTACTCCCATTGTTCGGAAATCAGAGTTGCTATGTTTCCATTGCAACCAGCGAAGCCATAAAAAGGGCAATTGCCCGAGATTGACAGCAGCAGCAGCACTAGTGGTGACGCCAGCTCCAACGACCCTGCGACTCACTGATGGCCGGCAGGGCAAGACCTAGGCTCTTGTGGCAAGGTGCCGATCCTTCTAGTTGACTACCAAGGAGGCACGTGCCACACCTGATGTGGTGACGGGTATGATTTCTTCTCCCTAGCTTTTATTTTATGTTGCTTATGATATTGATGTGCCATGTTATATGTTTTGTTTAGGATCGTTGCATGTGAACGGGTATGATTTCTTCTCCCTAGCTTTTATTTGGATGCTACATGATCATTTGTCTCCCTTGCGCTTAGCAAGAGGTTCCCTGAGGTTTCGGGAAAATTGGAGTGTCCCCTAGAGGTCGAGATTGCGGACGATCAATCAATGTGAGCATCAGAGGTTTTCAGGGATTGTGTTTTGAGGTTTTCCGGGGAGCGTTATTTGGTAGACTTGGTTCCCATCCCGTTGCGGGGGAACAAGGTGATTATAGGAATGGATTGGCTGAGCCCCAATAGGGCAGTGATAGACTGCACACAGCAAATAGTGAGAATTATAACACCAAGTGGGCGAGAGCTGGTGATCCAGGGCAAGAGGCCACAGCGTGGACCAACATTATGTTCAGTAGCGAGGGCTAGGCGCTACCTTCAGCAGGGTTGCACAGGTTATGTCACCTATGTTTTGGATACCCTAGAAGCGGTGCAGGAGAGGGTGAGTGATGTGTCTGTGGAACGAGAGTACGCGGATGTATTCCCAGAGGAGCTGCCTGGGATACCTCCGGAGAGGCAGGTGGAGTTCAGGATCGACCTGGCCCTGGTGCGGCCCCGATAGCCAAGGCACTGTATCGGTTAGCTCCTCCTGAGATGCAGGAGTAGTCTACATAGCTGCAGGAGCTGTTAGACAAGGGTATCATCAAACCAAGTAGTTCACCCTAGGGAGCCCCGATACTATTCGTGAAGAAGAAGGACGGGTCACATCGAATGTGTATAGATTACCGAGAGCTGAATAAGGTAACGGTGAAGAATCGTTACCCACTTCCGAGGACAGATGACTTATTTGACCATCTTCAGGGAGCATCTTGGTTCTCCAAGATCGATCTGCATTCGGGTTACCATCAGATGAGAATCCGAGATGAGGATGTGTAGAAGACTGTGTTTCGGACATGATATGGTCACTATGAGTTTGTGGCGATGCCTTTTGGGCTCACTTAGGCTCCTGCCGCATTCATGGACCACATGAACCGTGTATGCAAACCTATGCTGGATCGGTCTGTGATAGTCTTCATCGATGACATCTTGGTTTACTCCAAGACACAGGAGCAGCACGAGGAGCACTTGCGAGAGGTGTTGGATACCTTAAGGAGGGAGAGCTTGTATGCTAAGTTCTCCAAGTGTGAGTTTTGGTTGCGTGAGGTGCAGTTTATTGGGCACGTTGTCAATCATAATGGTATTTTGGTTGACCCGACCAAAGTAGAGGTCGTGATGTGATGGGAGGTTCCGAAGTCTCCATCTGAGATTCAGAGTTTCTTGGAATTGGCAAGCTATTACCGGAGATTCATTCAGGATTTCCAAGATAGTTGTACCCCTGACCCGGCTGACGAAGAAAGCTATTGTTTTTCACTGGGGGCCTGAGCGGCAGGCAGTGTTTGAGGCATTGAGATAGAAACTATGTGAGGTGCCAATCTTCGCCCTGCCAGAGAGTGTGGAGGATTTTGTGGTATATTGCGATGCGTCCATCTCAGGATTGGGTGCGGTATTGATGCAGAGAGGGCATGTTATCGCGTACGCTTCGAGGTAGCTGAAGCCTCACGAGGCAAACTACCCGATGCATCATTTGGAGTTGGGGGCAGTTGTCTTCGCCTTCAAGATTTAGCGAAACTACCTCTATGGGGTCCGTTGTACCATTTACACGGATCACAAGAGTCCGAGGTACCTCATGGACCAGTCGATTCAGAACATGAGGCACCGTCGGTGGCTAGATGTGGTGAAGGATTACAATTGTGAGATCCTCTACCACCCGAAGAAAGCCAATGTGGTGGCCGATGCTCTTAGCCGCAAGGCTGCCTCGATCAGAGGAGTTTGCTTGCGGATGACAGTGGTGACTCCGCTCCTATAACAGATCTGAGAGGCCTAGCAGGAGGCCATGAAGGAGGAACATCGGAAGAGCGAGCATATTATGGGACAGTTTTCCTCCTTCGACTATGATAGTCGTGGGTTATTGATGCTACATCACAGGGTGTGGGTGTTAGATTAATGTCTAACTCCATAACTATAATTGGTAAGACTTGACCCGACCCGGCATGGTCCATTTGGGTTGCATGGCATCATGCATTTGGATAGACTATACTGAGAGAAATAACACTTAAGGTTTGTTAATATATTATAAGTGCTAATATATTAATAAGATTATTTAATTAGTATTGATCAAGAATTAATCTAGGATTAATTAAGTGCTCAAAAGAAGACTAATTAAATATATGGGTTGATTGTGTAAATCATCGATACTTATATAGTGGGCTAATGCTCCATGGATTGTCAAGTTGAGCTAAAACCCATAAGATGCTCCATGGTGTATTTGTACCCATGGATCATGGAAATGAAAGGCCATGACAATTAGGGTTTACATGGTGTAACCCTAAATATATAATGATCTTATTCATGGAGAAAATCGGCCACTATGTGTGATAGAAAGGGCTAGCCGATTTTCAAGAATTGTGATTTTCTCTCAAGTCATTCCAAGTGTATTTGGTGTTGTGTGAACCATTTGAGGTGTCACACTTGGGGCACTAGGCACTCAATCTTCATGAAGACATTCTACATCAAAGAGGTATGTAATTCTAACTTAATATATTCATATGAATCAATGTTATTATGCTAGTTAGGATAAATACCTTGGAAAGTTCATATTTGCATGTATAATAGAGAAAACATAGATCCAAGGTATTTAGGGTTGCATGTACACTTAGGAGTGCTAGAATGCTCAAAACCCAACAGTGGTATCAGAGCCTAAGCTTGTTTTCTTGTTATACTTGCAAAATTGGCTTAAAAATTGAATTTTGATGCTGTCTGCTCAGCAGACTCGCCGAGTCCACTGATGGACTCACTGAGTCCAAGGCAAAAAGCATCCAAATCGCCGAGTTGGTTCGTGCACTCGACGAGTTGGACCCCCAGACAGCATATATTCGATTGTTTTGGCTAGAATTGGACTAGGAACATTAGCCTAAGATGTTTTTGGACTTATAAACTTGTTTTTGATGTGGTAATGTTCATGCTAATCCAATTTCAAAGATAATTGTCAATAGATTCATGTTTTGTATTAGTTTAAGGGTTAGACTAATTACATGAAAAATTTTGATTTGAATTATCTTGTTCTTATGAGTTGCTTAGATTAATAGAAAAGTTAATTGATTATGCGTTTTCAATCCATTTTAATCTAAAAGCTTATTCTAAAATGTGTTTTTGTAACTTGTCCTCAAGTTATATGAAAAGTCACAGTTAAGTTTTATAAAACTCATAAAAGTTGGCAATGGTTACAAAAGTTGAAGAGTCTTGTCCTCAAGTTATGTAGGTTCAAGAGTCACTTCATTAAGTAATAAAATGTGTAACCTTAATTAATTCCATAAGTTACAAAATAAAGAAAAGTTACATTCTTTTATTCGTTTAAAGTCTTCCATAACTTGTCCTCAAGTTATGGAACTTGAAGAGTCTTTTAATTAAAACTACTTTAAAGACATAAGTTATGGAATTAATTAGGTTTTAATAGTTTCAAAACTTGCCCTCAAGTTTTTGAATTTGAAAAGTTTTCTCTTATGAATACTTTAATTCCAAGTTAAGCCCTTAGAACTTTAAAAGTTAAAATTCAATCCTTATACTTTATAATATTATAAGTTAATATATATATATATATATATATATATATATATATATATATATATATATATGTATGTATAAGAGCAAGTCAGTCTTACCGCTAGTAGGCCTCATTCACGAAGCCAGTCTATAAGGGGGGTATAAGGTTACTGCCTACAAAATGGCAGTATAATGGGTGTCCACTCTCACCCACCGCTTCCTTGACTGGTGGAGGGTCGTTAGTCGAACGGGTAGGACAAGGACTATAATTCTCCTTTCATTAAAAGTATTAATGATAAATACTAAGTAACTAAACCTTTTATAAATACCCAATCTTAGTTACTTAGGAAAATGTGAATAAGGTGCTAACCCATGAAATTACACTTTGCACTTTGTTTAAGTCGGTTAGTGGAGCGTGTGTGGTTAACTAGCACACTAACTCGTATTTAAAAAGGTAGGCAAAGGGTAACTTAATATTTATCATAGTATCGGGGGAGCGTGTATGGTTAACCGGCACATCGATTAAGGGGTAAATATTAAGGGTACCAAGTATATTTGCATGGTTACTTCACACCTTGTTTTGTGATCCTCGGCATCCCAGTCACAAAACCTGAAGGGCACACCCGAGATTGAAACATGCCAGTTCAATGAATCTCAAAAGATCTAGGAGTTTCAAATCCAAGTAAAACCTAATTAAATTATTTTGTTTTCATGGTGGAAATTGGTGAATCGTCATTCGCCTACCTTCAAATATTATATAGCTTGGATTATGGCCCTCTTCCAAGTTATAAAATAGTTTGTAGGGTCCTAGCCTTAATATTTCATATTGGGTGTTATATTAAGGACTTTAAATCAACTATCTTGAATATCTCCCAAAAGATGTCTGGTTTAGACATCTATGATCTTCCCAAATCTCTTGAAACAAGTTTTCCTAAATGAACATGAGGTCCCACGGAAATCATACTTCTTTCACCTTCTCCAATTATTCTCCTTAACCCACAAGTTCTTGAAAAGTTTAAGGTCACTCAAGACCTATTGGCAAACAAAGGTCTATGTTTGATCACATCTTGGATATGTAGTCACATATTGACAAGCCGGGAGAGTTGGGTGTCAAAGTCTTGAGAAATTTGGTGGCTAAACTACTTTCTAAGTCACATAGTGAGTTCCTTTGGGACTCCTATGAAACAGAATATGACAAGAACCTTAATGATCTTATCTATTTGCTAAGATCAACTTCCTAAAACTTTATGGACATTGACAATGAAGACACTGGAAATCCAGAAAAAGCATTCTCTTCCCAACAGAAAGGGATCGACCATAGTCAACTCGATTGACCAAATGGTAAAGAGAAAAGCTAAGTCTGTGAAAGTCCTGCATACCATTACCAAAGGGTCCATATGTTTATATTGCCAATGGAAGGGGCATTAGTTGCGAAGCTGCCAATTTTACCTAAGGATGTTAAAGTCAATAAGTTTGACTCTACTTCAGGTAAAGTCCACTATCTAACTCTGCTAAGTTTCTATTCTGAGATTCTTGATACACGATGTGACTGGGTCACATGCTGAATCTGTTGGCGTAGATGGATTTCTATCGCATAGTTTGAAGATCGGATTCTTGAGCTACTTCTTATGAGTTATGATATATTGCTTAGGAATGGATAACAACAATTTTTTCATAGGCTTTTGCATTGTAAGGATAAGTTTTCCGCAAAGTTTTAAAATAAAATGAAAATATTTGATTTTATTTATTTTAAGTATCCTTACAATGGCATTTGTGGAAAAATTATTGCTTACATGATTCCATTGATAGCAATATTGGAAAGTGAATTTGATTCTTTCATTTGTGGTAGTGTCTAAATTTACCAAATAAGGAAATATTCTCATCACCCAAGTTTCAGTTGGATAGAAACTTGGAATCATGCAAGTTGTATAGCATGATGAATGAAAACTTTCAAGCATTGGAAAAATTAAGACTAACTACTTGTTCACATGGATGTGTGAGTCAAGTAAAGGACTAATGGATCGAGTACACATTCTTGTGCACTGCTTAAGTCCACCACTAAAGATCGATAAGACTATTCGTCATTATTTACTAAGGTTTAGTAAATATGGTTATACTTACAAGCTTAAGTATAAGTTCTGAAACATTGGAAAAGATCCAATGTATGGCAGAGCGAATAAGAAGAATCAAATTAGTCAAAAGGATAAAAGTTTCTCAAATCTGAAAAGATGGGAGAGTACTTTAGTATCATGTTATATGATCATCTTAATGATTAAGAGACCTTATCACAATTCATCCTCTAAGTTCATTCTTATGACTAAGAAGAGGAATCTTGAATTGTTGGAATGGTTAAATCAAGAAGATGAGTCATACTTCTTCCAATACAAGTCTTAGAGTCATACTCCAAGATTGTAACTTGAGTGACATGTCTTAGAGAAGGTTTAAAACACTTGTCAAATGTAAGAGTAAAAGTTTTCTACTCTTGTACATTTGAAATTGGTAAGTTGTGATGTTTTGGATAAAACAAAGACCAACTAAGGCCAATTATGTGAAGTGTTTGTCTTGATTAGAATCCACACTATCTCTTGAATATTTGACAAGAGAGTCTTATATGTCAAGAGGACAGTACGATTCTTAAAGATCTTGAAAGTCTCAAGAACTAATCAAGAGTAATACCTGAAGTTCTTCACTAGTACACTACTTGAGGTTTATAACCTATCGTGTTGACATATTATGTGCCCATTCCAATTAAAGTTGGCTTTGCATATGAGTTCTTAGAGTTCTCAATTGGTTGCACAACAACTTGGAAGCAATGGCAGGCCCTCGAGCTGCCAGATGGCAAGAAATTAAGATTGAGTTCAGTCCATATGAGTTTGAATTTGTCATTAGCCTTGTGTTGTGACTATGGTTTTGACAATTCACATGGATAAGAACACATACACCATTAAATCTAAGTGTCATAAGGTTTCTCTCCGATTCATGAAAATGATGGTGATGAAATACTTTCACTAAGTAGATTTTAAGTTGATAGCAATCTTTGCATTCTTAAAGTCGTTAATGGAGCGAGTGTGGTTAACCGGCACACTAACATGGACTTGTGAGAAGTGGCAAATGTCTAAACAATCAATACTATGATTATGACATCCCTTTTCATAGTTTTTAAAATTGTTTAGACACACCTGTGAGCTATCTAAGATAAGGTGTATGATATTGATAAAGTTTTATCAAAGCAATCTAGTATCATAAATCTGAACTTTGGTAAGAAAAGTCAATAAAGTATTGTTTTTCAAGAAGTTCAGCTGATTTATGAGTACATGTCAAAGCTAGTGGGAGCATAAGTGTTATGCTAATAATCATCATGTTAGTGCGAGCATGATAATTATGATAAAGCTTGCAAGTTAGCAATGTTAATTATAGAAAACAAAAGGCTTCAATTGGGAAAAAGTTGTTTTGTTATAATTAAGGGAGAGGAAATTATACTTCATCTCAAATATAAAAGCTTACAGTGGGGTTTTAATCGTATTTAGTCAAGGAAATTCTATATATGGGTCTATTATTTGCGTTCTAAAATTCGATTATGATTACGACATCCCTTTTCATAATCTGAAATTATGAGAACTTGGCAAATGGAAATATTATAGCAAAAGACTGGTTTAGTCTTTATGTGAGACATCATGAATCGTGTCCCATATGCTTCGGATATAGGATCGATTGTATGTGCTATAATATTCATCCTTTCTAAAATTTTCCAAATGTCTAGGGCATTAAGAAGGGAAAAGGTCTAGAATTGGATATGACTAAAAGGATTAAGCAATTGTTGAGGACAATCTAAGGTTTACCAAAGATTGGTTGCTCAAGGACAGTTGGAAGTATAGTTTTAATTATTGGAAGGACCATATTGACATATTCTGAAAAAAGGAAACTCTTGTTCAGAAGTGATAGTCAAAAGGGGAATATGGAAATGATCCCATAGGTGGAAGTTTATCAAAAAATCTGTGTAAGATTAGGAAACTTAATGCAAGAAGAATGTTTCAAAGGAGTTTATCTCCTTTGAAATGCTCTGTAATGTTTGTTGTCAAGTCTTTGTGACTTCGTGCATAATAATTACAAGAGGATCAATGCATATAAGTTTAGAATCTAACAGATTTCGGTAAATGATAGGAATTTGGAATTCTTGCATTTGCAGTAAGGATTTGGGACTGTGAAATGAGTATCATTGGAGTTATGTTCAATCGATCTCTTTAACAAAGTAAAGATCATAGACAAACATAGTATGCATACTTGGTGTATGGCATGACTAGTGTTTAGAAAACATAGTGTACATGCTTGGAGCATGGGACAACTATTGTTTTATTTCAAGAATAAAGTTGATAGCTGAAACAGTATTCAATGAATAATGTGTAATCATATGGTGATAAATAAAATGTTTTTTTATTTATATTAATAAGTTCTGAGACCATATTGGATTCGATTATTATTGTGTTTCACCTTGCATGTTTTGACTTCCAGAATAACTAGGTCATTGTTTTGAATGACTAAGCTATTCAAACCATCCACAGTCGGTCATATGTTGGAAGTAGATATGAATCAAGACTGTCATGGGTTGGGCTTGTAGAGGACTAAGATGTTGGACAAGGTGGTGCTACAACACTTATGAGTGCTCATAAGTTCTGAGTATTGGATTCAACCCGCGCTCATTGGAATCACTTCATGGATTTTATCACGAGTGATCATGAGACGATAATATCTTATATTCTTCAAACCTAGAGATATGAGTTGTTACTATGAGTTGGTTATACACTGATTGCACGAAAACGCATTGGTAACTCGATGTTATAAAACGTGCCTTTGTGTATGATCCAACAAGTAGTACAACAATCCATTCCTTTTACCTTCGGGATAAAAGCGATATTTGCGGGCCCGTCGATGATTTGGTGATGACAAATGTAAGTGCTCGGCTGGGCCTGGACTGATTTGATCTGTTCAATTAGTCAGTCGTCATCAATCGGAAATCGGGAAACAACAAGTGGACAAAGAGAATGATTATATTCCATGTCTCAGTCCATATGATATCTAGAATGGAGGAATATATGATCCCTTATCTAATGGACAAGTCATTGACAAAGGTCAGAGTTCGACAGAAGCTTTTGAGAGCTACGGTTGCTAGTCGGTTCTTGAAATCATATGCAATAATAGTGTTAGACTTATCTAAGTGGGAGACTATTGGATTAATGTCTAAGTCCATAACTATAATTGGTAAGAATTAACCCGACCCGGCATGGTCCATTTGGGTTGCATGGCATCATGCATTTGGATAGACTATACTGAGAGAAATAACACTTAAGGTTTGTTAATATATTATAAGTTCTAATATATTAATAAGATTATTTAATTAGTATTGATCAAGAATTAATCTAGGATTAATTAAGTGATCAAAAGAAGACTAATTAAATATATGGGTTGATTGTGTAAATCATCCATACTTATATAGTGGGCTAATGCTCCATGGATTGTCAAGTTGGGCTAAAACCCATAAGATGCTCAATGGATGCTCCATGGTGTATTTGTACCCATGGATCATGGAAATGAAAGGCCATGAAAATTAGGGTTTACATGGTGTAACCCTAACTATATAATGATCTTACTCTTGGAGAAAATCGGCCACTATGTGTGATAGAAAGGGCTATTCGATTTTCATGAAGTGTAACCCTAACTATATAATGATCTTATTCAGCAACACGAAGCCACCAGAGTTTGATGGGACGCAGGATGTGATCGCTGCGATGAGATGGATTTCTGATATCGAGGGATGCTTCTACACGTGTTCTTGTCTGGAGCATCTGAGGGTACGGTTCGCACTGAACCAGCTTCGCTTGGAAGCGAAGGATTGGTGGAAGTTCGTGACGGCAAGCTTCACTCTTGTGGAGATTTCTGAGGTGACCTGCGAGAGGTTCACCGCCATGTTCAGAGACAAGTATGTTCCCCCTGTGGAGAGGGAGCGGTTGGCTCAGGAGTTCTTGACCCTCAAGCAGGGTACTGATTCGGTTACTGTGATTACCCAGAAGTTTCATGAGATGGCGATGTTCTGCCTTGAGCAGGTGTCTACCGAGCAGGCACGCATGAGCCGATATTTGAGCATTCTGAGGAGGGATATTCGGGAGTTCGTATTGAACTCGACTTACCATACATTTGCTGAGCTTCAGGAAAATGCCAGGAAGAGGGAGATTGAGTTGGAGACTCAGGCCAGGGAGGAGGTCGAGTCTCAGGGGATGAACAGGCAGCCAGCACAGTCTTAGCCGGCAGCCAAGCGGGCAAAGCCCGCCGATTCAAGATCTGGAGGCCAGAAGGGCCGCACTTGCGGAATGTGCGGCAAGGGACACGATGGAGTTTGTCGATCTGGTGCTTGCTAAAAATCTGGCAAGGAGGAGCATATATCCAAGGATTTCCCCAAGGGATTCATGGTTTGCTTTCATTGCAACCAAACGGGCCATCGGAAGGCCAAGTGTCCGCAGCTGCGAGGGACAGCACAAGGAGCTCAGCAGGGATCTGCCCCTGCCGCTTTGCGCACTACTGAGGTTTGGCCGGTGAATGCCGAGGCACCGAAGGCTCGCGGGAGAGCCTTCTAGTTAACAGCGGAGGAGGTCCGTGCAGCGCCCGATGTCGTGGCTGGTATGTATTCTTTCATTTATTTATGTTGAGTTTGAGGTGTTGTGCTTATATTATGATAGGCATAGGTACTTTTCTTGTGAATTATGTACCTGCTTTGGTGTTATTTTACTCGGGTGCGAGTCGGTCATTTGTTTCCTTGGCATTAGTCAGCACATCAGTATCTGACGAGAGGCTTTAAGTCGACCTCTGCGAGTTTCTATAGCTGAAGAGCGAGCGGTGTATGCTACAGATGTGATTCGAGGATGTATACTTGATTTCTTCAGTGTGGAGTTCCCGATAGATCTAGTCCCGATTACGATGGGGGACGTATGTGTCATAGTGGGCATGGATTAGTTGAGCCGATTTGGAGCTGTTATAGACTGCGAGCATCAATTGGTGACGATACGAGACCCTAGTGGGGGAATACTTACGGTGTACGGAGAGGGTACCCGATGCAGGTCAGCATTTTGTTCGGCTACCAAAGCGAGACAGAGTTTGCAGTAGGGCTGCAGCGGGTTTGTAGCCTATATGATGGACACACGAGTGGCTGCTGGGAGGCCAAGTTCGATTGATGAGGTTCTGATAGTGTGCGAGTTCCCGGATGTTTTCCTGAGGAATTGCCGGGTGTGCCTCCCAAGAGGCAAGTAGAGTTCCATATCGATTTAGTTCCAGGGGCAGCACCTATCGCCTTGCGCCACCAGAGATGCAGGATTTGTCCTCGCAGCTTCATGAGCTATTGGGGATAGGGTTTATTAGACCGAGTAGCTCACCTTGGGGAGCGCCGATCCTTTTTGTCAAGAAAAAGGATGGTTCACACCGGATGTGCATTGATTACCAGGAGTTGAACAAGTTGACGGTCAAGAACCGTTATCCGTTACCGAGGATCGACGATCTGTTCGATTAGTTGCAGGGGCATCTTGGTTCTCCAAGATAGACTTGATGTCGGGATATCATTAGATGAGGGTTCGGGATGAAGATATCCAGAAGAAGGCATTCAAAACTCGTTATGAGCATTACGAGTTCGTGGTGATGCCTTTTGGGCTCACCAATGCACCGGCAGCGTTCATGGATCTCATGAACACGGTGTGTAGGCCGATGTTGGATCAGTCGGTGATCGTGTTCATTGATGATATTTTGGTGTACTTGAGATCTAGAGAGCAGCATGAGGAACATCTGAGAGAGATTCTCGAGGTATTGAGATCGGAGAGGCTTTTGCCAAATTCACCAAGTGTGATTTTTGGTTATGAGAGGTCCAGTTCTTGGGACACCTCGTTAACCTGGATGGGATATTGGTCGATACGGACAAGATTGAGGTGGTTATGAGATGGGAGGTTCCGAGATCACCCACCGAGATTAGAAGTTTTCTAGGGTTGGCCGGCTATTATCGTAGATTTATCAGGGGTTTCTCCAAGATCGTCGTGCCTCTCACCAGGTTGACCCGGAAGGGTGTTGCTTTTTCATGGGGTCCGGAGCAGCAGACCTCGTTTGAGACACTTCTCCAGAGATTGTGCGAAGCCCCAGTGCTAGCCCTCCCAGAAGGGATGGAGGATTTTGTGGTGTATTGTGACGCATCGATATCGGGGTTGGGTGCAGTACTTATGCAGAGGGGACATGTGATAGTGTATGCATCGAGGCAGCTGAAGCCTCATGAGATGAGGTATCCCACCCACGATTTGGAGTTGGGGGCAGTGGTGTTCGCCCTCAAGATCTGGCATCACTATTTGTATGGGGTTTGGTGTACCATCTACACAAACCACAAGCGTTTGAAGTATTTGATGGACTAGCCCAATCTAAATATGCGCCAGAGGAGATGGCTAGATGTGGTAAAGGATTACAATTATGAGATCATGTACCACCCGGGCAAGGCTAATGTCGTAGTTGATGCCCAGAGACGTAGGGTGGAGAGCGCCCCAATTCGATGCATTTGCATGTGGTTGAAAGTGATGACTCTGGTGTTGGACACCATTCGGGAGGCCCAGGCAGAGGCCGTGAGACCGAAGAACCGTAAGAGGGAGCGAGTGATTGGGCAGGTGCCGGAGTTCATTACCGATAGTCGCGGGCTGATAACCCTTCAGGGTCGGATTTGGGTGTCGTATGTAGGCGGAGCGCGCACCACCTTGATGGAGGAGGCGCATAAATCGAGATTTTCGATCCATCCCGGGGCCACTAAGATGTATTTGGATTTGAAGAAGGATTATTGGTGGCCATGTATGAAGAGGGATGTAGCATGGTTTGTTGAGAGGTGCTTAACCTGTCGCAGGGTTAAGGCCGAGCACCAGCGACCGCATTGCATGTTGCAGCCACTTGAGGTTCCCCAATGGAAGTGGGAATGAATTTCTATGGATTTCATCACCAAGTTGCCGAGGAACCGCGAGGGGTGTCGATGCAATTTGGGTGATCGTCGACCGGCTAACGAAGAGCGCTCACTTTCTTGCTATCAGTGAGAGCTCTTCTGCCGAGAGGCTGGCAGAGTTGTATGTGAGGGAGGTGGTATCGTGGCATGGAGTGCTGATCTCGATTGTATCAGACCGGGATGTACATTTTACTTTCAGGTTCTGGAAGAATTTCCATGAGGAGTTGGGCACAAGGCCGCATTTCAGTACCACTTACCACCCACATACGGAGGGAAAAAGTGAGCGGACGATTCAGACGCTCGAAGACATGCTTCGGGCATGTGTGTTGGACTTCGGAGGGAGTTGGGACACGTATCTGCCATTGGCTGAGTTTTCTTATAACAACATCCACCATTCGAGCATTGGTATGCCTCCCTTTGAGTTGTTGTATGGGAGGAGGTGTTAGACTCCCATCTGTTGAGGAGAGGTAGGGCAGCGAGTGATGGGAAGCACTGAGATAGTGCTTCATACAACAGAGCATATACAGCAGGTTAGGCAGAGGTTGTTGACAGTTCAGAGTCGCTAGAAAAGTTACGCGGACAGGCGATGATCCGAGCTCGAGTTTCAGGTCGGGGATTTTGTACTCCTGAAAGTGTCTCCTTAGAAAGGAGTGATTCTATTCAGGAAGAGGGGCAAGCTGGGTCCCTGTTATATTGGGTCGTTTAGGGTGATCGCGAGGGTGGGCAGAGTAGCATAACGTTTAGAGCTACCTGCGGAGTTGGGCCAGATTCATGAAACATTCCACGTGTCTCAGCTGAGGAAGTGTATAGCCGACGAGTCGACAGTGGTACCGTTGGAGGATATCCAGGTGGACACGAGTCTGAATTATGTTGAGAGGCCGATCACAATCTTGGATCGGAATATCAAGGTTCTGAGGAACAAGGAGGTGCCCCTGGTTCAGGTTCAGTGGCAGCATCGGAGGGGGTCTGAGTTGACTTGGGAGCCGAAGTCGGAGATGAGGGAGCAGCATCCGGATTTGTTTTCAAAATGAGACTTCGAGGGCGAAGTCTGGTTCTAGTGGGGGAGAATTGTAACATCCCGAAATTCAGATAAAGCTATTTAACCCTTCTCCTTCTCCCAAGTTGTCAAGTTAAGTCCCTTAAGTAAAAAAGTCAGGCTAGTGAGTACGTTGGGCGTACAAAGGAGTACGTTGCGCGTACTCGCGCGCTTAATTTGGACGCGGAATCACCTGGGTACGTTGGGTGTACGCAGGGTTACGCTGGGCGTAGCGAGCCCAGGTGTAAACCCTAATTTGGGGCTGGTGCACTATAAAAGGAATGCTATGGCCTTGACCTCAGCCTCCATTCCAGAGAGTGAAACCCTAAAAGAGTGTCCTCCTTCGTTTCTAGCTAGTGTGTTGGTGTTCTAAGCTTCTAAGTGTCATTTTAAGGTGGTGGAAGAGAAGAAGAGGCCATTTTGGAGGCTAGAAGTTTGTGGGAAAGAGTAGATCTGAGCTTTTCAGAGGTAGGAGCTTCTTCCTGAGGTAAAAAGCTCAAAACTTGCCTTGTCATTTGTGTTGTGTGCTTCTTGGACCAATTTCTAGGGTTTTTGGTCCCAAGATGGAGACTTTAGGAGCAAATGGTCTCCATTGGCCTAGATCTATCATATTTCAGGACTATAAGTGTTGTATGTTCATAAAAATACAATCTTGGACGTAAATATTGAGCCATGCATGAGATCTAGACCTTTGGAGGGAAAAAAGAAAGGTGTTAGAGGGTGTAGGGACCTTTACAGCCATGCCAAGGTATAAAGATTCCAACTTTATGGGATAAGAGGCTTAAGGAGAGTCAGATCTTGAAGTTGAAGGATTGTCTTAACCATTTAAGACCAAAATCCATGGAATGGCTGAAATTGAGACTTACGTTGGTCGTAACTCTCAGTACGCACAATGTAAGGGGTTGAGACCCCGATTACGGTTCGTCAGCGTATGCCCCGCGTACAGAGAAGGTACGCACCGCGTACTGCCTTCTGTTGACTTCCGTTGACTTTTAGGGTTTTGGTCAACCTTTGGACTTTTGGGTCAGGAAGGGGTAAAATGGTCTTTTACCCTTCTGTGGAAATTGTAGAGTGGATTTAATCTAGCCTTTGAGAGCTGTTGTTTATTTGAGAGTATTGTTATGTGTTTAAGCGGGGGCTAGACCAGTGTGTTCGAGTGCGAGACTATCCGAGATATTGAGGTGAGTCTTCTCACTATACTGTACCTGGAAGTGTACCTAAGTGTGACCAGAAGGTCTTATATGCTATGAGATATATGTGCTATATGCTCATATGTGATATGTATGTGTTATGTATGTTATGTATGATAAGGACCGGAATGTCAGGAGGTTACGGACTGGAAGGTCGGTACGGGTAGGACCGGAAGGTCTGCCGGGATTCGGGACGGAAGTCCCCTGAGACACTTGGACCGGAAGGTTCCACAGAGTTATGGCCTGGAAAGGCGTATGTGTTGTATGTGGTATTTTGGGTAAATCACTAAGCATTTATGCTTACAGTGTTGTGTTATGTGTTTCAGGTACCAGTGAGGATCGCGGGAAGGCGCCGGCTTGATCAGTACACACACATGAGGAGTTTTACATATTATGATCTTGGGATGTGATGTTATGAGTTGTTATGTGATACAATGACATTTTTATAACAATTATGAATGAAAGTGTGTTTTTAAAATGTGAAAAATTGTTTTGAAATTTACGTCGTTACAACAACCCTGGGGATTATTAGCAATCCCAGTGGCTAACAGCATGCCCTACGGATTTACAACACGTTCTAGGGGTTATCAGCAACCATAGGGATTCTCAGCAATCCCAAATTTATCAGCAGCTTAAATTAGATAAAACAACAATCAGAAACTAAGACTCATATGGTCATACACGTAAATACCACAAAGGTAAGAGTCGTATGAAGACTCACCTTGCAGATAGCAGCTAAAATACGACAACTCTCACACCACGGTAGACGGGAATAATGAGGCACCTATCAGCGGTAAAGTCATACCCTATCAGCCTACACCCTTAAAACCCTAATTCACCCAGAAAGTCAACCATGGTAAAAAATTAACCGTAGTCAACTCCAGCCTACGGTCATGTCGTGACCACCCATTGGTCACGTTCTGACTGAAAGAAGACAAAATAGTTGTGACCGGTTAATCTCACGACGTGATAGGCTAATGCTCACGTTGTTAGAACTACTCTGGACAGATTTGAGCATTAAGCTCTTAATCCCTTAAGCCACTCTTTGACACATTCCATAGGGTCTCCCCCAACCCTAAAGTGCATAAAATCATGGCTTTTCAGTCATGCATGTCCAATGCATGACTTAAACACTAGCTAGGTCCTTAAAAAGAAAAATGAGATCAAGACTCATGCTTGGAGTTTAACCAACACCAAATCTCAGATCTGAAGTATATGCTAGAGAATATGACTCAATGATCCATAAAGTTGCTGAATTTATGGATCCCGTGCATGCCATCCCACCCAAACATGAAAATAAGGACATAAATCTAAGATCTAGCATGCATAATAGATAAATGCAATAGCTTTAGGACTTACATAGGTCCAAAAGCACTAAAGAATGAAGATGTAGAAGCTTGATGACCAAAAGTAGGCACCACAGAGTCTTCTTCTATTTCAAAGAGCCAAAAATCACCAAAAGAGCTCTTAAGATCAACACTATAGGCTAAGGACATTTTGGGAAGGAAGGAGGTGATAGAGGCTGAGGGTGTGCAAACCCTAGCCTCCCACTTCACTTAAATAAGGATCAAAACACAAGATTAGGTTTATTGTTGAACTCACATTATGAGGCATTAACCCTCAGGTCGTGAGCCTTAAAATGACCACGTGTCTCACTAAGTTTACTAGGAAGTAGATTATAGGAATCCCTAAAGCAGAATAACATCTTTTTACCCAAATAGATAGCTAACTCATAAAGTTTGTTATTCCTCATCAGAGGTTTGAGCTTGTATTTCGGCTGCTTACATACGAGGTGCTTTAGCATGAGAATACCATCGAATCTAGAAAAGTTGTGGAAGTAAATAGTTTTTAATGACTTGTGTTTTTTTAACAAGAGCAAAGATCCTTAATACCAAGTCAAAAAGCACCTTCTCACTACTTTTTTCAAACTCCGTCGGATACAGTATAAAGTAGTCATCGCTAAAGTAGGTCTGTCACGAACTAAAATCACGTCGTGACCTTAAAATTTAGGGTTTCCATTCACATTTAGGTAAAAAAAAATTAAGGATCGATTACCTGCATTAGATGTCCCATTTGGTACCTTGAAGAAGAAGAAGGTGTTCATGGTGCATGGATCCAGGAACCAAGTTCCCTCACCACCTTGGAGCACATATTCTAAACTCTTGTAAGTCTCCAAGTTCCAATCTTTATGAGTTATGCTTCCAGATCTAATATTTTTGTGCATTTTCTCTATGTTTGGGAGTGTTTGAGTGGATGGATTCCATAAAGTTGGCAACTTTATGGATCCTTGAAGTCCCTTTGAGGTTTAGTGTTCTATATATGATATTTGGTTGGTTTTTGGCTCAGGCATGAGATTTTTGACCTCATTTCCACCATTGTTATGACCTAGCTTGGGAAAGACATGGATTGGACATGCACGACTATAAAGAAGTGATTTTTATGACTCGGTTGGTGTAAGAAAGCTTTTTGGATGAGATGATTGTGTGGCTTAATAGATTAAGGGTTGAATCCTTTAGGTTGTCCAGGATCAGTTCCCAAGATGTTGGGATATGCTTACCATGTAGTGGTGTATGAGGTTCTCATGACTGTTTTTTCCAGATATTGCCATGTCGTGGAAAATGATGGACCACGATATGGTTCCCATCAAAGTTGTCTTTTGGGCCGTTGACCATTGACTTTTGGTCAAACTTTAGTAGAATTAAGTGTTTAGCAAAGATCTAGTCTCGTTTTGGAGCTAGGTAGCGTGTGTTAGTTGTTCTGATTGCTAAGGTTGCTTTTGAGCTTCTACTAGTTAGTTGGGGTGAGTTTTCTCATTGTACATTGTACTGCAGTATGTATCCTTGTGTGTAGGATGTTGTTTTGTTGTAGTGATATGGTATACTAGTAGATTTGCTATGATTAGTTGTGCTTGCTTGTTATTGTTTTGTGCATATGTTGACATAGTATAGTTGGGTTGAGGTGGTACAACTTTGTGTTGTAGGCCAACATACATGGTAGCGGTCCAACTATACATACTACATGCTCGGGAACGGTCTAACTATATGTTATAAGCTCAGGAGGCGATCCATCCCTGTGTTGTAGGCCTGGTTTACATGTATTGTACTCCCTCCATCCCAAAATTATTGTCCACGTTTGACTTTTGAACTCTTTCTATGTCAACTTTGACCATAAATAACTTTATTTGTGTTATATAATTTTTGATAAAACTTATAACAATGAAAATACATTTGAAAAATAATATATTCATATATCTTGCATAAAAAACTACATAACAAAAAGTAAATTATTTAAGGTCAAAGTTGAACAAAAGAGACTTAAAAAGTCAAGCGTGGACAATAATTTTGGGACGGAGGGAGTATGTGTATTCTTATGTGAGGTGTTTTGGAGGAACTCATTAAGCTTTGGCTTCCATATGTGGATTTAAATGTTTTCCAGGTACTCATCGGACTGCGAATGGGGGACCATACACACTCACATCAACAGTTTTATGATCTGAGATTCCGTATTGTTTTAGTTATAAATCTGATTTTGAATTATGTTTTAAGAACAATGGTTTGACCTTAATGTAACTTTATAAAAAAATAGGTGTTTATTTATTTTTTTAAAAGAAAATTTTTATTTTGGAATTTAGGACGTTAGAATGAAAATGGAAAGAAGCTGCAAAACAAAAATGAGAAAGGGTCAAAGCTCTGGTTTGAAATAAAGAGTTTAAATCAACCGACCTCTTATTTCAAGAATGAAACAAACATCTTGTCATAATATCTAAAATATTGAAAACTATTAAAGATCCTACCAATGACATAAAAATTTCTCAAATGGATAATGAAATGAAGCTCAAGGATCTTAAAAAAAAACTTGAGAAGGCAATGAACTTCTTCAACAAAATGACAGCTAACTTGGTGAAGCTTAAGTTTATACATGAAACAAGGTTCTTAGGTGTAAAAGGAGGAGAGTAAGAACTAAAGAAAAATTTGATCATTAATGAAGATACCACCAATGATTCTCCAAATATTGATGATACAAATCCTTCCCTACAAATCGAAGTTCTACAAGTTAAAGAACCCAACCGAACAACAGAAAAGCAAGATAAAGTATAATCGGGTGATCCAACTGAATAACAATATCAGGTGAAACTTGATGACATTGTGGATTCTGAACTTAATGATGATAAAGATAATGACTATGATGGTTATGATGTTGTGATGATGTAGAAGAAACTATATGATCACCATGGAGCAATTGGTTTCCACGAAAGTAACCGAAGCCTTAGATATGGAGAAAGACAAGAAGATTGAGGTTGATCAATCTACACTAAAGACCCATTTTTTCCAAATGGAGAAGCAAGAAAGTTATGAGGGAAACATCATATCAACTCTTATTCCTGAATAAGAAGGAAAGATTCATCAAAGGGATGTGATTCAACAACAGATAGAATAAGAGGAACGTATTATTAAACTTAATCAAAGCGAGTCAACAAGAAAAGAAAAAGAAGATCGAATGGATAAAGAACAACGAATTACATATTTTGTATTTCCACTCCTTGGCATCCTAAGGCTAAGACCCTATCCAACAAAGACATCGCTCCAAGAATAACTTTTTCCACCCATAATTCTAAGTACGTCCAAGTAGACCTTGCTTGGTCCTAAAATTCATACTTCTACCATATCTGTAACCAAATCATCAACAAGATCCCTATGGCATCTCAAGATCCAAATGAACGTGAACAACTTGAAGCATTCTACAAGCTACGTGCAAAATTAGAAGCAAACTATGGTCTTTGAACAACAGAGCTTGTTCCTATTTTCCAAATAATAAATTTATAATTCAAAACTTCTTTCAATTCCATATAACAAGCGTTGATAACAACATCCTTATTATATACGAAGCTAAATTCCCTTTGATGAATTTACATGATATGCTCATACTCAGTTATTTCTTTTAGAATCAAGCCTTTTAACATGAGGAACTGAAAGGTTCCCATGTGCTAGAGTCAAACAGTTCATGTTGAGTTATGCATTGGAGGTAGGCAAACAAGATAGAGAACTATATGAGGTCTTTTGGTAAGATACTCATTCTAAACCAAACCAAAACTTTCCTAACATAAAATCCAAACACCAAGGTCTTACTAACAAGCCTGGACTTTAGATCATTGTCATTCCTATGAAGAATAGAGATAATTAATTTTTTTAGGCTTAAAGAAAAGCATATGTATCACCAATGAACTCAAGGTAATGATCAAGATGACCTATGATGCAAAGCAAATGTATACTAATGTGAAGAATTAAATTGTTGTGGATCTTACCTCGTGGATAGAAACAAGAGGTTGGTAGGATCGTGCCACAAACTTTGTCAAAAACAGGAGTAGTGAAGAATGTGGCTTTAGTCACTTAGGGGAGTTTATTGAAAAAAGAATTTAACCTATACCAACCGTGATCTCTAGCCAAGTGAGGTTGCTATTACCCGAAGTCTCTCCTATAGTGAACCGAGGACTGTTGCTGTAGTTTAAATTTTTTTCATAAAGATCAATATATCAGCATAATATTTTTATGGAAAATTTGTCAAATAACCAAAAAAATAAGACGATGTTGAAAAATATGACCAAGAAAATCAGATTTTCATATAATGACTAAGGTTTCCACAGAGACAGGTTGCGGAACAGCTACCCCTATGAGGAGTTGGACACTTGTGAAAAAAAGACAAAAGCTGGCATCTGAACATTAACATTTTCGCAGAACATTAACATTTCCGTAGAGGTCGTACTATTTTCGCAGAGACCTGCTCTACGGAACTGTCTCGTTAGAACATTAACATCTCCGCAGAGGTCGTACCATTTCCGCAGAGGCCTGCTCTACGGAACCGTCCCGTTATATGTCAACTTTTGTCTTTTTGCACAAGTTTCCAATTCATCAGAGGGGAAACTATTCAACAGAGCCCGTCTCTGCGGAAACATTGGTTATTTTATAAAAATCCATTTGTCTTGGTCATAATTTTCACCCCACCTCATTTTTTGGTTATTTGATAAATTTTCCTTATTTTTGGTCTAAGGATACATTTGTGTTTGTACTCTAACATGTTTGGTACTTATTGTCCTCTAGATGCTTTATAAGATTTCATAAGGTGATAACATCTTCATTGTATCCAAAAGATTTCCATTTATGAAGTATTCAAATGTTTTTCAAGCCATTTATTTTTCTATTTATTTCATCATTATTGTTCATATTCACTCTTAATATACATCATTTATGTTGGTTGTAATTGTAATTAGATAAGTTTCCCGTGAATCCTCTTCTCATTCATTAAAATTCAATATATACAAGATACAAGATGGGTCTTACACCAATGGGCCGATATAACAAATAGGGCTATATAAAATATTCGAAAACTATAAAAAAAATTATTGAGACCACTAACAGCCCCCCGCAGTAAGTACGGGAGGGAAACGAACGTTCAATCTGGAATGAAATTCTAGAAAAAACGAAGACGGAAGACTCTTGGTGAAGATGTTTGCATGTTGAGTCGATGGGGGGACATGAAAACACGAACTTGACCCAAGGAAACCTTCTCGTGAACAAAGTGGATATCAATTTCAATGTGCTTCATGCGTTAATGTTGAACCGGATTTGAAGCAAGATAAACAGCGCTTACATTGTCAAAATAAATAATAGGTGCCTTTGTTGGTGATTTATGAAGTTAACTCAATAAATTTTGAAGCCAACAAGTTTTAGCGACCACATTAGCAACACCTTGATATTCAGCTTCAACACTAGAATAGGATGTGGTACCTTGTCGTGTAGAAGACCATGACAATAGATTATCACCAAGAAATACACAATAGCCTGATGTAGAACACTTGGTATACAGACAACCTGCCTAATCCGCATTAGACGAGCGATGAGATCCGAATCAGACTAGGAATATAACCGAAGCCCATATTCTATGGTACCTCGAACATATCGTAAGACTCGCTTTAGAGTTGCAAGATGCGGTTCTCGAGGATCTTGCATAAATAAGCAAAGTTGTTGAACAACATATTTGAGATCCGGGCGAGTGAAAGTAAGATATTGAAGAGCACTGGCAAGGCTACGGTAGATTGTAGGGTCTTCTATTTTAGTATCGGTCCATCAAGTTTGTAGAAAAGGTCAGCTGGGGTGGAGGCCATTTTGCAGTGTAACATGCTTGCACGATCCAGAATTTCAAAGGCACACTTTTGCTGCAATAAGAAAATTCCTCGAGAGTCACGAGACGCAGAGATACCGGGGAAGTAATGAAGATCACCCAAGTTAGACATAGAAAACTCGGCACTCAGGATAGAGATAATTTGAGATAAAAGTGCCTCTAAAGATCCTTTCAAAAAAATGTCATATACATAGAGAAGTAGTTAAGTTGTGTGAGAACCATGACAATAACTAAATAGCGATGAGTCACAACAGAAGTTAACAAAATCCATGTTGGAAATAAACATGGAAAATCGATGAAACCATGCTCGAGGAGCTTTCTTGAGACCATATAGAGGTCTTTGTAGGAGGCACACATGATTAGGTTTTGACGGATCTTGAAAACTAGGAGGTTGATGCATGTAGATTGTTTCTTGAAGATGGTTATGTAGGAAAGCATTCTTGACATCAAGTTGTTTAATTGGCCATTGATTTGTAATAGAAAGGCTAAGAATAGTGTGGATTGTGGCTAGATTGACCACACGACTAAAAGTTTCATCACACTCTATGTCAGGTATTTGACTACGGCCATTAGCAACAAGTCAAGCTTTATAACGTGAGAGGGGTCCATTGACATTGTATTTTACCTTGAATAACCAAATACAATTTATAATGTTTTCCGCCGTAGGAAGAGGAACAAGAACCCACATATTTTCACTAACAAGAGCATTGTATTCATCATGCATAACATATAGCCAGTAATGATCCTTAAAGGCTTGAGAGTAGGAGCGAGGGAGAGGAGATTTAGAATCAACGTGGAGATTTAGATTATGAATGGGCTTAGTGATGCAAATTTTGTATTTGGTGATCATTTTGTGAGTGGAAGAAGGGGGAGGGGTGAGATTGAGGAGTATTATTCAAGGAAGGTGAAGAGGGAGGAGACGAAACTGATGGCGTTGCCGAGGAGGAAGAAGTGATGTCTACATGAGTGGTAGGGAAGGAGGGAGTGGGGTCAATAGATGAAGGAGTTTGAGGTGATAGGGATATGAGAAATTTGGTGGAGAAGATATTTGGAGAGTCATAGGAATCAAGAAACAAATAGGAAATAGGTTGGTTAGGTGTCATGGAACCGAAAGGGAAGACGGTTTCATCAAAGACAACATGACGATAAATGATGATTTGCATGGTAGATAAGTTTAAGCAACGAAAACCACGATGGTTGGATAGATATCCAAGAAAAGCACATTGAATGGTTTTTGGGGCAAGCTTGTGTGGAGTAGGTATATGAGGATAACATAGATAGCCATAGACTCTGAGGTGAGAGTGGGAGGGTGATTGGTTAAAGGGTTTTTGGTAAAGGGAGTTATTTTGGAGAGAGGTGGATGGAAAATATTAAGGAGATGAGTGGCCATGTGAAGGGCTTCCACCCAATATGAGGGTGGAATGTGGGCATGCAATAAAAGAGTACAAATGACATTGTTAATGGTGTGGAGCATTCATTCAGAATTACCATTTTGCTAAAAGGTATAGGGACAGGAAAATCGAATATGAGTCCCATTAGAATCACAAAAATTTCAAAATTGTTGGTTGTTATATTCTCCACCATTATCACATTGAAAGATTGAACATCACATTTGAATTGCGTTTGTACATATGATCGAAAATGTAAAAATTTAGAAAACACTTCATATTTTGAATGTAACGGGTAAACCCACAAGAAATGACTAAAACCATCCAGAAAAATAACATAGTATTTAATACCGCTAACACTCTCCACAAGGGAGGTCCAAACATCTAAATGAATAAGTTGAAAAGGACTCATAGTAACAAAAGTAAACAAAGAAAAAGGTAACTTAACATGTTTACCCAACTGACAATCATGACATAAAGTAGACTCTTTTTGGTTCTTACAAGAAATACGATTATTGGAAACTAATTGTTGGAAGACATGTTGACCCGGGTGACCCAAGCATTGATGCCATAATGAAGGAGCAATGGTATGGAAGGATTGCAGATAGGTGGTGGTGACGGAATATAGGTCACCCGTGTTGTCACATCTAAGGAGCGTTTGTTTGGTTCGGTAATCCTTCACAGAAAAACCAAAAGGCGTCAAATTCAATACTACATTTATTATCACGAGTGAAACGACGAACATAAATCAATTTTTTTATGATGGAAGGAGTAATAATAATGTTATTAAGATGAAGAGTTCAATAAGGGTTGGATTGGGAGATAGTAGAGTGACCGATTTTATGAATGGGAATTTATAACCATCACCAACTAACACATATGAAGATGAAAAATGTTATTATCACTAATATTTTGAAATATACCTTCATTAGAGTGAAGATGGGCGGTGGCTCCCGAGTCCATGTACCTTTGTTAGAGTGAAGTCGGGCCCTTCCCTTTCGAATTGGAAGTACCTAAAACCATAAACAACAACTGTAAGCATAAAGCTTAGTGAGTTCCCCAAATACCATATACCATACATAACCTACAAGTCATACATATCATAAATATCCAACATTCAAGAGGAGATGCCATGTGCCAACCATACTCTTTCCATTATGCCACGAGTCGTATCATGATCTTCCTTGCCAGACCGGGGACCAAAACCATGGTCCTTACAAACAAGTGCCAGGAGCCACCTCATGGTCTTTCATGCAAGCATCACAAAGACAAATAGCATACAATCTACAACTACTTATCAACTTAACTGCCAGAGTCCAAACTTTGTTATTACACATAGATTTTCCAGGTGGAACCTACTGGTCTTTCATACAAATGCCAAGGGCCGCCCCCTGGTCTTCCTATAATACATAAACAATTAGGGCTGGCATTAGTGCCTTCGACCCATAGTATAGTAAGGAGACTTACCTCGTACTGCTGAATCACAATGATAATCCCTAACAGTTGGTCCGCCAATCCCCTGAACTATCAATATCAAATAACACCCAATTAAAAATTGGAGTCGAATCTATATCCTTCAATCCATACTTAGGGTAAAAAGACCATTTACCCCTTATCTACTTTGGCCCAAGACTAAGGCCAAAACCTACAATCCAAAAGGCCCAAACATGGCCCAAAATATCCCACGATCAACCCTGATCAAATTTATGGTCAAAGTCAAAGTCAACAATCCATGTTGACCAAACACATCGTGTTGCCCCGTGGCCACGCTATGTTCCGCCAACATCTAATCAGTCGAGAAAAATCTCGGCTACACGCCGTGTTGGCTTGCCACCACGTCATGTTCGCCCGAGTTTCACAGCTTAATACATTAATTTGTTTTCTCCGATTCCAAGAGCTCCAAACCTCAAATCTAGTCTATAATGTGGTCCAGAAGCATAAAGTTTCCAAATTTATCCATTGGGACTACCCAAAAAGGTACAAAACTAAATCCATAAGGCCGGTGAGTTGACATTGGCTAGGGATACCAGCCGAAACCCCAACCATGAGGGGCGTGTTTCTGATTTTTGGAGTTGTATTGATTTCCATGACCACCACCACGATTATTCCTACCACCATTACGACCACCTTGGGAGTTGTTGTTGCCACGAAAATCACGAGAATTGTGGTTATTATTCACATGTTCAACATTGAGAATTGAATGAGATGATGAGTTTTATTGATGATTACTTGTGGCTAACTTGTTTTGAAGTTGATTATGTTGGATTAGGTGTCTAATCCCATAACTATAATTGGTAAGTACTAGACCCGATAGTAGCATGGTCCTTTTACGTTACCTTCACCATAGCAACTGGACAGCATGAGTTTTGGAGAAAGAGGTTATTTAAATGGTTTAGTAATATATTATAGGAATAATATATTAATTGAAAAATCATATTATTTAATTAGTATTGATCAACAATTAATTTGGAATTAATTTAGTGATCAAAAGAGACCGATTAAAAGAACGGGGAATGATTGTGTAAATCAATAATAGTTATAGTTTGGGCTAATGGATCCTATTGGTATATGGTGGATGAAAATCTATGGGAAGCCCATAGAGTTTTCGTCCAAGGCTTACTATGTGGGGGTCCATGTGTTGCTTAGGGCCTAAGCAAGGGAATTAGGGTTTCTAGTGGAAAACCCTAGCAGCCTTAACTATAAATAGAACCCCCAGTCTCATGAAATCAGCCACTTCTTCCCTAAAAGAAACCTTAGCCGATTTCTACCTCTCCTCCTCCTCATTCTTTGCTTGTGGTGTTTGTGACTCCATTATAGGTGCAACACTTGAGGCACTAAGCTCTTGAAAGTCAAGATCAAGGAAATGATTGCTTGTTATTACTAGCTAACAAGAAAGGTATTCTTCTATCTCTTTTTTAACTGTTAAATCCGAAAATTGTATGCTAGATTAGGGTTCTTGCTTTGGAAAATTGATTTGCATAAGAAAAACCTAGATCCAAAGCAAATAGGGTTGCATGTGCACCATAGGAATGTTGTAGTGCTCAAAACCCATCAGTGGTATCAGAGTTTCGGGTGTTTTTCTGTTATATTTGATGCTATTGTGTTTTTCCAAAGCTGGAACAAGATCGATTTTCGGCTTCTGACAGCAGAAATCGGCGAGTCTACAGATGGACTCGACGAGTTGGACCAACTCGACGAGTGGATTCGTCTGATGGCAGATTTTTCGGATTTTAGCCCAAAATTAGATAAGAATCATTACCTTAAATTTTTTTAACTGATTAAATTCAAATTTTCTGATATGGTAATGAATATCCTCATCTAATTAAAAGATAATGGTCAAATTTAAAGATAATGTGCAAAATTTTGTGATTAGTTTGATTATCTAAAATTTGATCTTGAAGTTTTGAAAAGTTTCAAAATTTGCCCTCAAGTTTTGGAATTTAAAATTTAATTAAAAAGTTTTAATTTTAAAATATAAATTCTAAAACCCTAGTGTTTTAAAAGTTTAAAATACAACCCTTATACTATTATAATACTAAAAGATTAATACTTATATATATATATATATATATATATATATATATATATATATATATATATATATATATGTATGTATATATATATATATGTATACATATATATATATATATATATATATATATATATATATATATATATATGTACAAGATGAGTCAGTCTTACCGTTAGTAGGCCTCATTCACGAAGCTGGTCTATAAGGGGGGTATAAGGAAACTGCCTATAAAATGGTGGTTGAATGGGTATCCACTCTCACCCACCGCTTCCTTGATTGGTGGAGGGTCGTTATTCGAACGGGTAGGATAGGACATTAATTACTCATTAATAAGTATAATGAAACTTATAAAGTAACTAAATGTTTTTATAAATTTCCAATCTTGGTTACTTTAGGAAAATGTAAAAATGATGCTATTCCATGAAATTGCACTTTACACCTTGCCAAGTCGTTAGTGGAGCGTGTGTGGTTAACCGACACACTAACTTGAACTAACAAGGGTGGAAAAAGGTAGCTCGATAATTATCATAGATCAATGGAGCGTGTGTGGTTAACCGGCACATTGATTAGGTGTTAAATGACTCGAGAGTGTCAAGCTAATTTGCATGGTTACTCACACCTTGTTTGTGATCCTCTGTATCCCAGTCACAAACTTGAAGGGCACAATCGAGATTAAACATGTCATTGAAAAGTTCAATGAATCTCAAAAGAATCTAGGAATTTCATTTCATTTAAAACCTAATTCTTCATTTCGTTTTTCGTGGTGGAATTGGTAAATCATCATCTACCTACCTTTCAAATAATTTGCAATTGGATTACAGCATCCCTCTTCCAAATTATGAATTATTGTGTTGGGTCCTAGCCTTAATATTTCATTTGGGTGCTATATTAAGGATTCTTTATCTAATCAAAACTTTTTCATTTTTCTTTTTCAAATGTCTGGCTCAAACAACACTTTTGGCTCGAACTCCAACTCCTCAAGCTCCTTCTCTCTCATGAACATTTGTGCGAGGATCACCTTCGACAGATCCAACTTCAACGATTGGATTCGCAACATTCGAATGGTCTTGTGTTACGAAGAGAAGGAATACGTTCTCGAAAAGCAACTGAACGAGATCGATGAATCTAAATCTACTCCTGAACAGATAGATGAGTATAGGGCTCATGAAAAGGTCATGAAAAAGGTGTCATGTATAATGTTAGCCACTATGACTCCTGAGCTGCAGCGGTTCTACGAGGATTACTAGGCTTAAAAGATGTGCCAAGATTTGATGGAAAAGTACCATCAAAGTGCGCGTCAAGAAAGGTACGAGATTGTTGCCTCATTAATAATAACCAAGATGAAAAATGGAGAGTCCATCATGACCCACTTGCAAAGGATGCAAAGGTATGTGGATCAGTTGCTCAAGTTGAATGTCAATGTAACATCCCAAAATCCAAGACCAAAAATTTCATTTTTAATTTAATAATTCATAAAACAGATTATTGAAGACACCGTTGAGTTATCCCATATCATAAAAACCATAAGTCATATGTCTCAAAACACGTCATAATAATATCAGAGTACAAATCCCAAGAACATCATAGTGCGGAAAATAGTGGTGTGATGCGATGCACTCATGCCAGCTCCTTTCCCTTCGAAGAAGAAGTACCTGAAACCAAAACATACTGAAAACCGTAAGCACAAAGCTTAGTGAGTTCCCCCCCCCTACCCATCATACCACATACCATACAATAAATATACTATCAGTCATATCATGGTGCTCGACCTACCCTACTAAGCATATTGAGGTGCTAAACCTACCCCTGTTAGGCATATCGGGGTGCCCATCCTACCCCTTTCAGACATATCGAGGTGTCCAACCTACCCCTGTCAGGCATATCTGGGTGCCCGACCTACCCTCTGGTTTATCTCAACCGATTACGGGGACTATTTCACCCTTACCACTACCACATAATAACATATCATAAACATACTGCTAGGCATATATGGGTACTGTCTACCCCTTCGGTCTCTTCCAACCAGTAATCGGGGACTATTTCACCCCTCCTACCACTATCACAAAATATCATAGCAACCTAGCACATAAAGCATAACAGATAGTGGCATACCAAACAATTATCATAAAGACAATCATCTCAACTATAACAACTACTAGTGGGGCGACATTGGTGCCTTTGACCCACTTCTACTGGAAGCTAACTCACCTCGATAACTGGGAAATAGCTGCAAAGACTCTTGCTCTGAAATCAATCTCTCTCGGACTCCTACAGTAAACATTTCCTTTAATTATCCTTCCTACTCATGACCCCTTAAGGGTCAACTTTCATCAAAGTCAAAGTCAAGGTCAACACCCTGGTCAAAGTCAAGATCTGGTTGACTTAACTCGCCGAGTTGGTCCATCAACTCGTTGAGTTCCATGAATCATAAAATCTTGAAATCGCGATCCAACTCGTCGATTTCTTTCATGGACTCGTCAAGTTTCTCCCAATAACAGCGTCGGGACTTTTTCCAATCAAATCGTCGAGTCATCCATGAGCTCATTGACTTTTCACCTTTTACAAACTTGGAGTTCTTCGACCCAACTCATTGAGTTCTTCTATGGACTCGACGAGTTCTTCAGTCTGTTGAGGCGTAAGTCCTTATCCTTCATATCTAAGCTCCATACTTCCACTACATACTTTTAAGGGTAAAGTTTCCAACTTTACCCGTTAATAAGCCTTCTTATTGGGTTCAGCTCAAACCCTAATTCTTTAAGACCCAAAACTTGACCCAAAAGCCATAATACTTCACACTAAAGCATAACAACTGAGATCTAGGCCATAGACACCATATAAATACGTAAAGTCCCTAACTTTCCCTCCACGCATGGCCTTTTAGAGCTTAAAAGGCCAAAATAACACCTTAAAGCTTGCATGGGGCTTCCATGGCCATAACGTTTGCACCTTTATTTCATGAAACTCCTTCTAGACCCCATATCTGAAAGAGTGATCACTTGGGATGTCCAAGTCTCAAAAGCTAGCAATCTTGGACCAAAACATGGAGAAATCACTCTAAAATTATATCTAAACATTGAATAGACAAGAAAGGAGCTTTATACCTCCAACGAACAAGAAATGGAGCTCAACTTCTGGATCTACTCTTCTCCTTCACTTTCTTGCTCCTTCTTCAAGTCTCTTCCTCTTTAAAACCTCAAGAAAGCACCAAGAATGACTAAAAAGTCTCAAAAACATATTAGGGGTTCGTGGCTACGGTTTGAGATGATGGAGGCTGTATATGAGGCCATCCTTTGGAGGTTAAGGTGTTTAAATAGCGTGCTAAACCCTGAAAATTAGGGTTTCAATCTGGCAGCCCTACTCGTCGAGTTGGGGTCCCTCAACTCGTCGATTAGACTTAAAGTTCCGCGTCCAAATCCCGTTCCTACTGAATAAGTATGGGGTCTCCAACTCGTCGAGTTCTTGTACAAAAATGAATAAATTGATTTAAAATACATACTAGGAACCGGGCGTTACAGTCAACTTTGATGAAGAGTTGGCTATTGATATCATTCTCCACTCTTTACCTCCTTGTTATGATCAGTTCAAGATGACTTATCATATGAACAAGGAGGAAGTCACCTTGTGCAAACTTCAAGGTTTATTGAGAACTACTTAAAGTGGACTAAAAGGAAAAGCTATCGAGTCCACCCCTATTGTTGCTGCCCCGGTGCTTGCTATAGGACATGGAAAAGGGAAGAAGAGGAAAGATCCCTCCAAGAACCACAAGGGAAAGTCTCATGATGGATCTACTTCAAATGGATCCAAATTTAAAGCCGGTTCTGCCACTCCGTCATCTAATCCCAAAGAAGCAACATGCTTCTACTGTCACGACAAGGGGCATTGGAAATGAAGATGCTCTAAATACTTGCAGGACATCAAGTATATGAAGATAAAGCCCACCTTCTTAGGGGATAAGAAGAAGTATGGATGTGGATCATGGGAAGATGAACCTGATAATGGTGAATAGGAAATCATCGCCTGTCACCAAGATCGGGATTTAATCTTTAGTGCTTAGTAGTGGGTTAGGGCTAGATTTAAATAATTGTTGCTACTCGTCAGATATGACGAGGAATATTATTTATTTTCATGATTTGTACAGACAAGGTTTTAGATTTTCGTTTAACAATGAAATTGGTTCTATTAATGCTTTCTATAATGGTACTTTTTATTTTGAAGCATTGCCTTGTAATGGTGTATATGAAACTGTGATGGTTGTAAACAACTTAGGAAATAATGTGTTGCATATCGATTCATCTAATGGTTTAGACAAGGCATGCTTGTGGCATTGTCATCTTGGACATGTTAACAAGACGTGCATAGACCAAATCCAAAAGGATGGAGTCTTGGAGTCATTTGACCTAAAGTCATATGACACGTGCGAATTTTGTTTGCTTGGAAAGATGACTAAATCAACTTTCACTGTAACTTGTGAAAGAGGTGAGGGATTGTTGGAACTCATACACACAGATGTGTTTAGGCCCTTCAGATCCGCCACAAGGGATGCTAACCGCTTCAATAAATCTTTTACCGACAATTATAGTAGATATGGATATATCTACTTAATGAAGGACAATTCGGAAACCTTTGTTCAAAGAGTTTAAGCAAGAAGTGGAGAATCAATTAGGCAGGAAGATAAAGATGCTCAGATCTGATAGAGGTGGTGAGTATCTTAGTATCGACTTCCACAACTATCTTAAGGAATGTGGAATTGTTTCACATTGACGCCGCCTAGGACACCGCAGCTCAATGGTGTAGCTGAGAGGCATAATCGAACCTTATTGGACATGGTTCGTTCCATGATGAGTCGAGCTTCATTACCTATCTCATTTTGGGGGTAAGCCTTAGAGACTGTCACCCATATCCTTCATCTAGTCCCCACTAAGAAGGTTGCCAGAACACCTCACGAGATGTGGACAGGGAAGGTTCCCTCGTTGTCACATATCAAGGTTTGGGGTTGCGATACTTTCATAAGATGAGAGACTCACAACAAGATTGAACCTCCCAGTGAGCGGTGTATTTTCATCGGCTACCCATAGAAGTCTTTTGGATATCTTTTCTACAGACCTAGTAACAACGTGGTCTTCATAGAAAGGAGAGGGGTTTTCCACGAGTGATAAATTAAATGCCAAGAGGACAGTGGGAGGCAAATTGATCTTGAAGAGCTTCAAGAGTCGAGCGGTGAAGGAACCTCTAACACTAGCACTCACCATGAGGAAGAGATTTCTGTTGAACCTGTTGATGAGTCCTTACCTCTGAGACGTTCCAGTAGAGTTAGTGTTCCACCTGTGTTGTATGGTTTCCATATAACAGCTGGAGGTGATACGTTTATCAACGATAGAACTCTGATAAATTTGGATGAAGCTAACAACTACAAGGAAGTCATGGCAAGCCTAGAGTCTGCAAAGTTAAAAGAGGCAATGGACAACGAGATCCAGTCCATGTATGACAATCAAGATGCAAAGTACCCCAATAGAGTGTGCAAGCTTGAGAAATCCATTTATGGATTAAAGCAAGCGTCTCGCAGATGGAATCTTTGTTTCGATGAGAAATTCAAAGAGTTTGGTTTTACGAGAAGCGAGGATGAGTCATGTGTGTATGTTAAGGCTAGTGGGAGTATAGTTAGATTTCTAGTTTTGCATGTTGATGACATACTACTCATAGGAAATGACATCCCGACCTTGTAGGAGGTTAAGTCCTGGCTTAGGAAGTGTTTTGCTATGAAGGATCTAGGGGAAGCTACTTATATTCTGGGGATACGGAACTTGAGAAGTAGGGGTAGAACACTAATAGGACTTAGTCAGAGTACTTACTTGGACAAGGTGCTAAAACGTTTTAGCATGGAGAATTCCAAGTAAGGGGAACTGCCAATCCAAAGCAATACCAAGCTGGGTAAGACTCAGAGCCCGAGTACCGATGTCGAGATAGCATAAATGAGTCTAGTGCCATATGCTTCCGCCAGTGGCTCGATCATGTATGCTATGACATTATGACATGTACTCGCCCTGATGTGGATTTTGCATTGAGCATGATTAGCCGATATCAAGGGAACCCAGGTAGAGCTCACTGGACAGCAGTGAAGAACATTCTTAAGTACGTGCGAAGGACTAAGGATTGGGTCCTTATACTTGGTGGGACTGATGACTTGAGAGTGACAGGGTATAGTGACTCCAGCTTTCAGACCGACAGAGATAACTTCCGCTCTCAGTCGGGCTGGGTATTTACCCTAAATGGAGGAGCAGTTACATGGAAAAGTTCCAAGTAGGAGACCGTGGTTGATTCAACATGCGAATTAGAGTACATAGCAGCGAACGAAGCGTCTAAGGAGGCAATATGGTTGAAGATCTTCATTGGATACCTTGGAGCTGTACTAGCTACAAAGGAGCCTATGAAGATTTCTCTGACAACGAAGGAGTGGTTGCCATAACCAAGGAACCAAGGGATCACGGTAGATCCAGACATATCGACAGAAAATACCACTTCATTAGACATCAGGTAGAAGAGGGACTCCTCGTAGTCAAGAGGGTATGTTCAGAGGAGAATCCAGCAAATACCCTCACAAAGGGTCTAAGCGGGGTTAAGCACTTACAGCATGCGAGGAGCATTGGTCTGAAGGACGATATTAGTTTTAGTGATTAGATATATGTTTAGAAACTTGTAATAGTTAAATGTAATTGACATTTGATGATTAATTAATAGAGAATTATTTATGAGTAAAGTTTACTATCTTGTGTCAATTGTTTTCTATTATTTCACTTTTGCATGTTTTACTTCCAAAATAATTAAATTGTTAAAATTATCCACAGTCGATCATACTTTGGGAGTAAGTTATGAGGTTAGATTGTCACGAATTGGTTTGTAGATTGTCTAAGTGTTTAGACATAGCAAAGGTTTTCTACAACATTCATGAGTACTCTTGAAATAAGATTTGAGTATTGGATTAAACCCACGCTCATGTGAATCAATTCATGGAATTTATCACGAGTGATTGTGAGACAATAATATCGTATAATATTTAAACTGAGATATATGAGTTATTGTTTACAAGTTGTTTTTGCATTGATAATGCGTAAACGCATCGGTAACTTGACGTTATAAAACGTGTTGTTGTGTACGATTTGATGAGTAAATAGTAAAAGCATATAAGTCAACGTTTATCTGTTCCTTTTATCCTAAGAGGGTAAAATCGATCTCTTGGTCCCCTCGATGATTTTGTGTTGACTTATGTGTCGGGCCCAGTCAGGACTGAATTGATGTGTTCAATTAAGTTCTATGTCAAACAAATCAGAAGTCGGGAAACAAAATATTGGACATTGAGAATTATTATGTTCCATGTCTTTTTCCACACGATATCTTACAGAATGGAGGATTATATGATCCCTTATCTAAAGGACGCGTCAATGACTAGGTCAGAGTTCGACAACGACTTTTGAGAGCTATGATTGCTAATCGGATTTTGAAGTCGTACTTACAGTTATAGTTATTAGACTTATCCAAGTGGGAGACTTTTGGATTAGGTGTCTAAGCCCATAACTATAATGGTATGTACTTGACCCGATAGTAGCATGGTCCTTTTGGATTGCCTTCACCATAGCAATTGGACAGAATGAGTTTTGGAGAAAGAGGTTATTTAAATGGTTTATTAATATATTATAGGAATAATACATTAGTATTGATCAGGAATTAAAAGAGACTGATTAAAAGAACGGGGACTGATTATGTAAATCAGTAATAGTAATAGTTTGGACTAATGGATCCTATTAGTATAGGGTGGACGAAAATGTATGGGAAGCCCATATAGTTTTCGTCCAAGGCTTACCATGTCGGGGTCCATGTGTTGCTTAGGGCCTAAGCAAGAGAATTAGGGTTTCTAGTGGAAAACCCTATCAGCCTCAACTATAAATAGAACCCCTAGTCTCATGAAATCGGCCACTGCTTCCCTAAAAGAAACCTAAGCCGATTTTTGCCTCTCCTCCTCCTCCTCATTCTTTGCTTGTGGTGTTTGTGATTCCATTAGAGGTGCAACACTTGAGGCACTAAGCTCTTGAAAGTCATGATCAAGGAAAGGATTGCTTGTTTTTACTAGCTAACAAGAAAGGTATTCTTCTATCTCTTGTTTAACTATTAAATACAAAAATTGTATGCTAGATTAGGGTTCTTGCTTTGGAAAATTGATCTGCATGTATAACTTGAGAAAAAGCTAGATCCAAAGCAAATAGGTTTGTATGTGCACCATAGGAGTGTTGTAATGCTCAAAACCCATCCGATTCATGGTCTGCTCTTCAAGAGCCAAGATGGATCGGGTTTCCAAGAATGTAGGAAATGGGGTGTGATGGCAAAGTATACTAGCAATATGATCAAAGCGAGGGTTAAGACCATTAATGGTATAGTCGACAAGATTCTTCTCAAGTACAACAACTTCAACATTTTCAAGTAAATCAATGATATTTTTAATCCGAGTGCAGTAGGCATTTATTGTGGATTCTTCCAAAGTTCTTGGTCTAACTATATTTCTCTTGCATCTTTGTTGTTATTTTGGTCAAAAACTACACAAGTATTAATTAACCAATTTGAATGAGGGGTTGCGATGTTCAGATTAGTGTAATGGTGAATGATAAAAGAGAGTGACACAATGGTTTACAAGGAAAGCCCTTGATCCTTGCTAGGATCTCCGACATAAAACCTTGGGAGGTGATAATGAGCACCTGCCTTGCTAATTTTATTGATATAAAATGATGATTACAGTGAATTCTTAGTAAGAATAAGTGAAAAATTTTGTAGAGTAAGCTTATAGTGAAAAAATAGTGTGTTGTGTGTAGAATACAAGTGTCAATTTATAGTCTAAACTAGCCAACAAGAAGTCCGATATTTTTGGGATCCTCTATGACCAGCTTCATGAACGTTATTTGACCAAGTATTCCGGGTCTTTAGCATAGTTGAGATGATTCTTCATTGAGAATTGGTCTTCCCTTGACTACTTCTGCACACATGTTAGTTATAGACAAAATATGACAGTTATAAATATTAATAAAAATAATAACGGTAATTAGTCGGGATCATAAGGTAGCTGAGGATCATGGATATTTGAGGATCCTGAATATTGTAAGGATCTTGGCCCTAAAAATTTCCCCCAATTTACTCCTGAAAATATAGGAGTTAGTTTCGTAAATATTAAAGGAATAACTTAAAGTAAATAGATAAAAGGAGAGAGAATAGTAATTTTCATTTTTAACCCTTAACAGCTAGGTAATTTGAAATCCGACGGATAGTTTACTAGTCGTTAATAGTTAAATCATATCCATTGGTCCAGTATAAATACGAGTGATCAGTTTCATAATCTTCTATCCGTTTTTCTTTGCTCTTCTCGTGCTATCTTGCGATTAGAAGGTAATTTTTTTCTTCCAGGATTTTATTTTTTCTACCATGGGTCAAAAAATGGTTGTCTCTCATAAAAGCATTTTGGCCCTTCCTGAAAATGATTTTACCAACCAAGGGATCCTGCCTTATGAGGAGGCATGTTCTTTTGGCGATGATGACATTGAGTCTCTAAGACTCAATGGAGCCTTTCCTCCTGAAGTTGTTTCCAGGCCCATCGATCCTCTCATTCAGCCTGATTTCGTTTCTCCCATGTGGGTGTGCTTTCCTGAGTACCCTTTCTCCTTGGGCTTGAGATATCCTTTTCCTGGTATCATCTTTGAATTCTCTAGGGTGTCTGGGATTTCGTATATCCAGGCCATGCCAATTGTCTGGAGGATCCTATATTGGATCGACCAGGAAAACCATTAAAAAGGCTTCGAAATAAGCCTTTCTGAATTGACATGCATTTATGACCTCACAACCTTTGGGAATTCTCGTTTCCTCCTCAAGGTCAAAACTCTCAGATCCCCTCTAGTCTTGAAAACCAAGCACAATGATGGAGCTTGGAAAGGGAGATACCTCTTTGTGAGACGTGACTATGTTCCCAATAGGTATCTCTTACCCACAAATTGGGTTAAGAAGGGTAGGATTTCAATGCTTTTCCTTGTGATCTTGGAATCTTATTCTTATTTTGTTTGTTTCTTTGCAGCCTTCAAATTCGAGGAACTTGCTCCTGTCGCTGAGGATTCTGAAGAGTAGATTGAGAAGTTCTTGGCCTTATATGAAGTCGAGAGATCCTTCCGATTCGATCAAAGTACCTTGCAAGAAAGCTCTTCCGCCACTGACCTCATGTCGGCTGGTAAGGATCCTTAGTTCTTTTTGTTTGTGATAAAGATCCTTAATAGTCTTTTACGATATACAGGATCCAAAGTCACTCGCTCCCACACCCACTTCACTTTTACTGATCTTGATACGGCCATGTCAAGAGATCAGCTAATGGTGAAGAAGGAGAAGAGTTCTTCTTCTCTTCCTCCTAAAAGATCAACCGTGGACTTGACAGTGAAGACTTCGGGATCCCGGAAAGGAAAATTGCTGAATCCACAGGTTTATCTTTGGAGAGCCTAGGAGTTAATGAAGCGCTCCAGAAGTTGGTCTCTTTCTCCCAGTCTATAAGTCTTGATTTTACTCTCGCTTCATTTTTCACTTTGTTTTTAGCTGACTCACTACATCTCTATCATAGGTATCTGATCATGTTTCCGCCGACCTAAGGATTCGGGTGGAGAGGGCTGAACAAGCCCTTCAAGGTCAGGAGAAGATATGGAAGACGACCAACGAGGATCTTTTGAGGAGGGTGGAGTTGCTCAGTAAGGAGAAGGCCGAAAGAGAGGAGGAGCACGTACACGAGATGGAGGAGGTGATCTCGGATGTGAAGGTCAGTGCTGCAGTGGTCGTTTGGGAGGCCAAGATCTGTCTTGCGGAGGATCTTAAAAATGCAGATTCCTGGGACGTGGTTAGTTGGCGTGAGGCTGTTGGGTCAAAATATGGTTTATACTTTACTTTTATGGGCATTTGTATTTTTGTGTAATAATTGTGGAGTTTTTGGTCATGTTTACGGCTGAGTTTACGGCCGTAAACACCTTACGGCCGTAAACTCATTTACGGCCTATTTGTTTCCGGCCCATATCCAACATGTATAAATAGAGGTGTTAGGGTGAGGAGTAGAGATTGATGATTTGATGAACACGAAGTAGTTTACAGCCAGAGAGAGAAATCATGTGTGAATCTTTTGTATCCGGATTATAATTCATATCAATACATACATAGATTCATCATATTCTTCTTCTTCTTCTCTTCTATTTTATTTAACATCATCCGTTTGATTGGGATTCCGCACCACCAAACGGATCTGACTGATACACGGGCAGATTAGGGACTTACAATTGGTATCAAAGCCAAGTTGTATCAGTCAAAAGATTTTATTGTTTCGTTTGGAATCTGAATAATTGGTGTTTACGGTCCAAGCTTACGGCCGTAAACTCCGAGTTCCTGGGCCGTAAACTGTATTTGGAGCATTATTTGATCTTATTTTCGAAATATTTTTGCGTTTTTGGATAGATCTCGCAAAAATAAGGGGGGTTTGTTCTTTGTGTTTTTCATAAAAAAGGGTTTTTGATCGAGTTTTGGAGCTTCAAAATCGAAAAATCGCTGTTTTTCACGTAATTTTGAAAGGTTTTCGGCCGGAGCTTACTGCCGGAATTAGTTCACGGCCGCCGGCGGCATTCCCGTTTGCGGCTAGGGTTCTCGAGCTTGCGGCTCGGCTCGGATCACGGCTAAGCAGCAGCTCACATTGCAGACGGCTCGGCTCGGCTTCAATAAAAAGGAAGCGAAGGTGCAGGCGGCGGGTTTTGAACCCGAGACCTACAAATCAACAAGCTGCGCCTTACCCAACTCAACCATCCAACACCTTGTTTCTTACCTTCGGTTTTTTAAACTTAACATCTCTTTCTCGCTTCCAAGTTTCGAAATTTGACAAAAACAGTCCAAAAATCAATTTCCTTTTAATTTTAAACTCCTTTTTCATCCAAAATTAAAAAAATAAAAATAAAATAAAATAATATTAATAATAATTTGTTTTTATTTTTTTTCCTTTATTTTTGACTTTTTATTTCAAATTTTGATTTTGACTTTCAGGTTTGACCTTTGTTTTTAAACTTTGACTTTTTCGTTTAATTTTTTAAATTTTCAAATTTAGCTTTTCGGTTTGACTTTTAAGTTTGACTTTTGAGTTTGATTTTTTTTTAATTTGACTTTTAAGGTTGACTTTAAAAAAAAAGGGCATTTTAAATTTTACGTTTAATTTTTATTTTAGCTTCTAATTTTTTTTATTATTGATTTTAAGGTCTACGAGGGAGTTGAAAACATGAAAGAAAGTTGTCAGGATATGTTAAGACAAAATTTCAACTTTTTCGATTATGTCCCTGGAGAAACGCTGGAAGCTCAGTTGCAGCGATTTACTACACTTATTACCGAGATGAATATAGCTGAGATCTTCTTGTCTAAATCTGAGATAAACAAAAAGCTATTGAATTCACTTCCAAAATCGTGGGATATGGACGTGGCTGACATCAAGAAGACAAAAGATCTCAATCGTCTTAATCTGGCTGATATAATTGAAGAACTTAACGATTTGAATTGTCGAAAAACAATGAGTTCAGCAAACCTTCCGGTCAATGAAGTGTCGTGTTCTCATTCATGTGAGGTTTCATATTCTCAATCATGTGAAGATACGATTAAATTTCTTCGGGAACAAATTGATTTATTTAAAAGAGAAGTTGAGGACCTGAGATATGAAGGATATCAACTTAGGAAACGACAGAAACCCCTGAAGGCTGAGTTAGAAGCAAAAACCAAGGACTTTAGGAAACTTCAGGAAGAGTACAGCAACAAGTGTGAAAATTATGATTATGTTAAGAGTCAACTTGCTGCTGTAACTGAAGAACTTGACGCTTTAAAAATCAAGTGTGGAAAAACTGATGTCAGTTTCAAAAATTATACTGCGTCAAGTCAGACAGTCGAGTCCTTATATGAGACCCAGTTAAAATTCAAAGAAAATCAAAGCAAGGGTCTAGGGTATGATAGTGTACCTCCTCCTTACAATCATAACTACACATCCATGCCTATGAAACAAGAAGAAATTGACAGGGAGGCACATCTTAAATACGGAAAACTAGCTGGATTTGTGTCAGAAGGAGTTATTAATGTTGAAAATATTGATGTTTCTATTACATGTGCAGGTAAAGTAGCAGAGGATGAGAACAAGGAGAGTTCTTCTGAACAAACCAATAACTCCTTGAACTCTAAATCTGTTGCTTCAAACTCGGCTGCTTCTAACAAACCTGCTGTTGAGAAATACAGGCCACCAATTCCAACGCAACAGAGTTCTTGTGGCAAGTGTGCATGTGGGAACAACAAGAAACGAGGCAAGGATACGCCACCAGGGGCAGGAAGAGATAACTTCACAGTGAAGAAAAAGACTTGTTTTCACTGTGGAACATCTGGACACATTGCCAGAAACTGTCCAAATCGCGCATACGTTCCCTACTGCGCACAAGGATGGAAAAATGCGCCAAGTGGGAGATACTTCAAAAGAAACCCTTCCAGGTCACGTTCAGACAATGATGACTAGAACGCGCAGAAGGCCAAGAATTCAACTCCCAAGGCCAAGAATCTGAATCCCAAGGGCAAGAAGGGAATGTCGGCCAAAATCCGACCTGGTACACAGCATATGCAACCTTCACGTGACTTATAATCCGAAGGGCAAGAAGGGAATAGTCATATGTTGTCTCCTTTACGTGACTTATAATCCGACCTGGTACACAACATATGCAACTCTATTTCTCTGCAGGATATATATATGTGTGAAATGTATGTGTGAAATACTTCTCATCTGTTAGCCATATGTTGTCTCCTTTGCGTGACTTCTAATCCGACCTGGTACACAGCATATGCAACCTTCTTCTTCTCAACCCCTCTGAAGTAATTAGCAATAGAATTCTGAATCTCCTCTCTCTCTGAATGGTTGTCTGCTCACCTGGTGTAAGGAGTACTCTGGAAGTTCTTGATGGCTGGAGCATATCAGGAAGCGGGAAACACGTTCCAGTACACTTAAAATTGAACTCATACAGATTGTCTATAGATCTCGCTGCTCAATTTAGGTGGACAACAATATCCCTGGTCGTCGTCAGATGAATGGTCCTTAAGATATAGTATCTAAGGAATTAGGATCAGATATAATTTTTAGGAACTTAAGTTCACCTTGTCTTGTATCAAATAGTATGTCCTAAATCAGTCACAATTTTTCGTGTTTAAGTGGACAACAATACCGACGATCGACCAGACAAAGATGTGAATATGGAAGGTACCGACAAGTGGATAAAGGCTGTCTAAAAACTTTGATCCCAAATCACTCTTAAAGTTAGATATCAATTTATTTTTGTTAAATTTTGTCATAGTTTCTTCTAATTTAAATATTAGGGGAAAATTAAAAATTAAAAATAACGAAAATAAAAATAAAAAAACAAAGAAAAATCAAAAAAAATTAAAAATCCAAAAATAGTGGTATTTCTGTTTTATTTCTTGTTCAGAAAAAAAATAAAAAAATCCAAAAATATTTTTGTTTCTGTTTTAATTTGTGTGCTAAGTTTTCTTTTAGTTTTATTTTGTCTTGAAAAGTGATTTCAGGTATAGATAAGACTCATGGAGTTTGTGTTGAAGATTTCTGAGCCAAAGCCTCGTCCGTGAGCATCGAAGAATTCTCATTCGAATGAGCAAGAAATGAAGATTATTCTTTCAACATTCAATCCTTCAACCCCAGAAGCAAGGTGAAGCAGAAATTGAAGATTATGTAACGGATTGCATTGGAGCCTCCTCAATCAGTCTGTTGCCATCTTTGTACCTGCTGAAGTGATCCAGAAAATTATTTCTCTCTGAAGTTCTCTCTGAAGATTCTCAAGCTGAAAGTATCATCTTTCAAGAATCGGTACGTCAAGCCTCCTCACCCAATGTTGGTTCAATGCCAAATTCTGAAGAAAACCTCAAGTGCTCAAGATGAAGTCTTTCATTGAAGATTCATCAAGTTCATCCTGAAGTCGTGAAGAATTTGAAGATTAAAGATGAAGCCAAGCTCCCATTGAAGATTGACAAGAAGAGCCAGCTACTTTTTAGGGGGAGCTTGTTGGGTCAATTAAGAAAAGAAAGCTATAAACCAAGGGGGAGATTGTTGGGTTAAAATATGGTTTATACTTTACTTTTATGGGCATTTGTATTTTTGTGTAATAAGTGTGGAGTTTTTGGTCATGTTTACGGCTGAGTTTACGGCCGTAAACTCATTTACGGCCCATTTGTTTTCGGCCCATATCCAACATGTATAAATAGAGGTGTTAGGGTGAGGAGTAGAGATTGATGATCTGATGAACACGAAGTAGTTTACGGCCAGAGAGAGAAATCGTGTGTGAATCTTTTGTATCCGGATTATAATTCATATCACTACATACATAGATTCATCATATTCTTCTTCTTCTTCTCTTCTATTTTATTTAACATCATCCATTTGATTGGGATTCCGCACCACCAAACCGATCTGACTGATACACGGGCAGATTAGGGACTTACAGAGGCACTGGCCAAATTAACTGGAAATCCTGCTACCGCCAACCAGGATCATGTACTACGACTGACCGAGGGGGGGGAGAGAGAAGAAGGTCGATGATGACCAGACTAACGTCTAGGCCTTTTAGGTGATTAGGGTAGCATAATATTTTTGATGTGAACACATGACTCTTGTAAGGTTTTAGGCCTTTTTATTTTGAATATAATGGTTGATCTTTCATTTATCTTTCTACACTTCCTGCATAACACGATACTAAGATCCCTACGTAGTTATCTTTAAATCTTCTTTAAAGATATAAATTTAAATGATGAAAGTTCATAGATCAGTGGTTGATTTAGGATCCTAGAAAGTTTAGGATCTTTGATTTTAATTAAAATTTCAAAGTTAAGAACAAGGAAAGATGGAACCTGATTGTCTTCAAGTTTTTCTTTAAGCTTCATAAGTCTTTGAATTTTAGAATTTACCGAGAATAAATTCCAATATAGGAGAGAACTTCGGTTCACTGCCGAGACATGAAGTTCTTTACCAATGAAGGTCAATGAGGATCCTTATTGGCAAGGATTCTTATTGTGTAACACCATAGATTCAATAGATAACATGTTGATGTTATATTATGGGGAGGATCCCAACTTGTGATATAACTCATGGGAGAGATCCTTACTTATAATAACATGAAAATGTTACAACTTGATTGTATTCTCTGGGGAAAATTCCCAACATGTGATAACATGAAGATTTTATAGATCTTATGTAATTTCTGGGGCAAGATCCCAATCTTTGATAACATGAAAATGTTATAAACCTTAAGGATCTCAACTTATGTTTAAAGATAAGAGGGTTGCCAAGCCATTGAATCGTGACAAGACCCCTTTATCCGTTTCCCATAGTTGGATATCGTGCGTCCAAGCAAGGTGTATAAACCTTAGTTCATGTGAAAGAGGTAATTAACTCTTTAAAACTTAGAGGGGATTAAGTGTTGGATTAATGTCTAAGTCCATAACTATATTTGGTATGTACTTGACCCAACTCGGCATGGTCCATTTGGGTTGCACTTCACCGACACAATTTATATGGATAATCTTTTGAGAATAGTATGTTTATGATTAATATTAATATATTATAAGTTCTAATATATTAATATGGAATCATATTATTTAATTAGTATTGATCAAGAATTAATTTGTAATTAATTAAGTGATCAAAAGGAACTAATTAAATATGGACTCTTATATATATGGAATGGGCCAAGTTCATTTAGGTTGGGCTAAGCTTTCATGGATAGTCCATGAGGTGTTTAACCCATGGATCCTAGGAAATGAAAGGCCATGGGTATTAGGGTTTAACCCTAATCCTCCACACTATATAAAGATGTCCTTGGTTGGTGAAATGGGCACTAGTGTGGTACACTAAGAAGGGCTAGCCAATTTCACTAGAGAGAACCAAGTATCCATATTCTCTAAAGTCATCCAAGGTGTCTTGGTGATTTGTGATTCCACTTGAGGCTTCCACACTATTGGGGCTAAGCTCTTAAAGCTTGAAGACATCAAGCTACATCAAAAGGTATGTCATCTAACTAGTACTTTGTAGATTAAGAACATCATAATATGCTAGTTAGGATTAAAGCCTTGGAAAGTTCTTATTTGCATGTATAATAGAGAAAACATAGATCCAAGGTTTATCGGGTTGCATGTACACCATAGGAGTGTTAGAATGCTCAAAACCCAACAGTGGTATCAGAGCCTAGGCTTGTTTTCTTGTTATACTTGCAAAACTGCTTAAAAAAATCGAAATTGTTGCTGTCTGATCATCAGACTCGGCGAGTCCATCAGGAGACTCGGCGAGTCCATGCCTAAAAAGTGATCAAATCGATCCAACTCGCCGAGTTGGTTCATGCACTCGACGAGTTGGACCCCCAGACAGCATAAATTCAACTTTTTTGGCTGGAATTGGACTAGGAACATTACCCAAAGATGTTTTTGAACTTATAAACTTGTTTTTGATGTGGTAATGTTCATGCTAATCCAATTTCAAAGATAATTGTCAATAGATTCATGTTTTGTATTAGTTTAAGGTTTAGACTAATTACATGAAAAAGTTTGATTTGAATTATCTTGTTTTTATGAGTTGCTTAGATTAATAGAAAAGTTGAGTGAAATAGTTGTTTTCAATCCAAATTAATCTAAGAGTTGATTCTAAAATGTGTTTTTGTAACTTGTCCTCAAGTTATATGAAAAGTCACATTTAAGTTTCATAAAATTCATAAAAGTTGGCAATGGTTACAAAAGATGAAGAGTCTTGTCCTTAAGTTATGGAGGTTCAAGATTCACTTCATTTAAAAATAAATAAATAAAGTGTAACCTTAATTAATTCCATAAGTTATAAAATAAAGAATAGTTAATTCTTTTAATTAGTTTAAAGTCTTCCATAACTTGTCCTCAAGTTATGGAACTTGAAGAGTTTTTGGATTAAAACTACTTTAAACACATAAGTTATGGAATTAATTAGTTTTGAATAGTTTCAAAACTTGCCCTCAAGTTTTGGAATTTGTAAAGTTTTCACTTATGAATACTTTAATTCCAAGTTAGCCCTTAGAATTTTAAAAGTTAAAATTCAACCCTTATACTTTATAATATTATAAGTTAATAATATATATATGTATAAGAGTAAAGTCAGTCTTACCGCTAGTACGCCTCATTCACGAAGTCGGTCTATAAGGTGGGTATAAGGTTGTTGCCTATAAAATGGCAACTTAATGGGTGTCCACTCTCACCCACCGCTTGCTTGACTGGTGGAGGGTCGTTAGCCGAACGGGTTTGACAGGACTATAATTCTCCCTTCATTAAAAGTATTAATGATAAGTACGAAGTAACTAAACTCTTAATAATACCCAATCTTAGTTACTTAGGAAAATGTGAATAAGGTGTTAATCCATGAAATTACACTTTGCACTTTGTTTAAGTCGGTTAGTGGAGCGTGTGTGGTTAACCGGCACACTAACGCGTATTTAACAAGGTAGGCAAAGGGTAACTTAATGTTTATCATAGTATCGATGGAGCGTGTGTGGTTAACCGGCACATCGATTGAGGGGTAATTTATTAAGGGTACCAAGTGATTTGCATGGTTACTTCACACCTTGTTTTGTGATCCTCGGCATCCCAGTCACAAAACCTGAAGGGCACACTCGAGATTAAAACATGCCTTTGAACAGTTCAATGAATCTCAAAGATCTAGGAGTTTCAAAACCAATTAAAACCTAATAATACATTTCGTTTATCTTGGTGGAAATTGGTGAATCGTCATTCACCTACCTTCAAATATTTTATAGCTTAGATTACGTCATACCTCTTCTAAGTTATAAAATAGTTTGTTGGGTCCTAGCCTTAATATTTCATATTGGGTGTCATATTAAGGACTTTATAATCAACTATCTTGAATATCTCCCACAACATGTCTGGTTTAGACATTTATGATCTTCCCAAATCTCTTGAAACAAGCTTTCCTAAATGAAGATGATGTCCCATGGAAATCATACTTCATTCATCTCCTCCAATTATTCTCCCTAACCCACAAGTTCTTGAAAAGTTTAAGGTTACTCAAGCCCAATTGGCAAGGCAAGGTCTAGGTGTGTTCACATCTTGGAGATGTAGTCACATATTGACAAGCCGGGAGAGTTGGGTGTCAAAGTCTTGAGAAAGTTGGTGGTTCAGTCACATAGTGAGTTCTATTGGAACACCTATGAAACAAACTATGACAAGACCCTTAATGATCTTATCTATTTGTTAAGATCAACTTCCTTAAAACTTGATGGACATTGACAATAGTGACACAGGAAATCCAGAAAAGTATTCTCTTCCCAATGGAAAGGGATCGGCCATAGTCAACTCGGTTGACCAAATGGTAAAGAGAAAAGCTAAGTTTGTGATAGTCTCGTGTACCATTATCAAAGGGTCCATATGTTTATATTGCCAAAGGAAGGGGCATTGATTGCGAAGCTGCCAAATTTACCTAAGGATGTTAAAGTCAATAATTTTGACTCTACTTCTGGTAAAGTCCACTTTCTAACTCTGCTAAGTTTCTATTACGAGATTTTTAATACATGATGTGACTAGGTCACATGGTGATGTTTTAAGAATCAAAGAAAAGTGAAGAAACTTAAAGAAAGAATATGCTGAATCTGATGGCGTAGATGGATTTCTATCGCATAGTTTGAAGATCAGATTCTTGAGCTACTTCTTAGGAGTTATGAGATATTGCTTAGGAATAGATAACAACAAGTTTTCATATGGATTGTAAGGATAAGTTTTTCCGCATAGTTTCAAAATAAAAAGAAAATTTTTGATTTTATTTATTTAAAATATCCTTACAATGGCATTTGAGGAAAAATTGTTGCTTATATGATTCCATTAATAGCAAGAGTGGAAATATGAAATTTATTCTTTCATTTGTGGTAATGTCTAAATTTACCAAATAAGGAAAGATTCTCATCACCCAAGTTTCAATTGGACCGGAACTTGGAATCATGCAAGTTGTATAGCATGATGAATGAGAACTTTCAAGTATTGGAAAATTAAGACTAATTACTTGTTCACATGGATGTGTGAGTCAAGTGAAGGACTAAGGGATCAAGTACACATTCTTGTGCACTGGTCAAGTCCACCACAAAAGATTGATAAGACTATTCGTCATAGTTTACTAAATCTCAGTAAATATGATTATACTTACAAGCTTAAGTGTAACTCTGAGACATTGGAAAAAGGTTCCAATGTATGACAGAGCGAATAAGAAGAATCAAATTAGGCAGAAGGATAGAAGTTTCTCAAATCTGAAAAGATGGGAGAGTACTTTAGTATCAGTTCTGTGATCATCTTAATGATTAAGAAACCATATCAAAATTAGTTCTCTAAGGAAATCTTAGTGCATTCTTATGACTAAGAAGAGGAACTTGAATTGTTGAAGTGGTTAAATCAAGAAGATGAGTCATACTTCGTTCCAATACAAGTCTTAGAGTCATACTCCAAGATTGTAACTTGAGTGACATGTCTTAAAGAAGGTTTAAAACACTTGTCAAATGTAAGAGTAAAAGTTTTCTACTCTTGTACATTTGAAATTGGTAAGTTGTGATGTTTTGGATAAAACAAAGACCAACTAAGGCCGATTGTGTGAAGTGTTTGTCTTGATTAGAATCCGCACTATCTCTTGGATGTTTGACAAGGGAGTCTTATATGTCAAGAGGACAGTGGGAGTGTTAAAGGTCTTGAAAGTCTCAAGAACTAATCAAGAATAAAACCTGAAGTTCTTCACTAGCACACGACTTGAGGTTTATAACCTATCGTGTTGACATATTTTATGCCCATTCCGGTTAAAGTTGGTTTTGCATATGAGTTCTTAGAGTTCTCAATTAGTTGCACAACAACTTGGAAGCAATAGCAGGCCCTTGAGCTGCCAGGTGGCAAGAAATTAAGATTGAGTTCAGTCCATATGAGTTTGGATTTGTCCTTATCCCTGTCTTGTGACTATGGTTTTGATAATTCACATGGATAAGAACACATACACCATTAAATCTAAGTGTCATAAGGTTTCTCTCCGATTCATGAAAATGATGGTGAGGAAACACTTTCACTAAGTAGAATTTAGCTAGATAACAATTTTGATATTTGCATTCTCAAAGTCGTTAGTGGAGCGTGTGTGGTTTACCGGCACACTAACCTGGACTTATGAGAAGTAGCAAAAAGGTCTAACCATTATGATTACGGCATCCCTCTTCATAATTGTTTAGACACACAAGTGTGCTATCTAAGGGAAGGTGTATGCTTTTGATTAAGTTTTATCAAAACAATCTAGTATCAGAAATCTGAACTTTGGTAAGAAAGTTAGCTGATTTTTGAGTACATGTCAAAGCTAGTGGGAGCATAAGTGTTATGCTAATAATCGTCATGTTATTGGGAGCATGATAATTATGATTAGTATTGCAAGTTAGTAATGTTAATTATAGAAAACAAAAGTTTCAATTGGGAAAAAGGTTGTTTTGCTATAATTAAGGGAGAGGAAATTATACTTCATCTCAAATCTATAAGCTTAGATCGTGAGGTTTTAATCATTTAGTCAAGGATATATATGAATTTCATGTTGGCGTGGCTCAACATAAGGAAATTTTGTATATGGGTCCATTTTTGCATTCTTAAATTCGATTATGATTACGGCATCCCTTTTCATAATCTGAATTATGAGAACTTGGCAAATAGAAATGGAAATGTTATAGCAAAAGACTGGTTTAGTCTTTATGTGAGACATCATGAATCGTGTCCCATATGCTTCGGATATAGGATCGATTACATGTGCTATATTCATCCTTTCTAAAATTTTCCAAATGCCTAGGGCATTAAGAAGGGAAAAGGTTTAGAACTGGATGTGACTAAAAGGATTAAACAATTGTCGAGGACAATCTAAGGTTTACCAAAGATTGGTTGCTCAAGGACAGTTGGAAGTAGGGATGAGCAAAAGGACCGGGGAACCGGCCGGAACCGGAACCGGTCCCGGAACCGGCACCCGATAGAACCGGTCGGGCCGGGACCTAGACTATAATTTCGTGATTTTTTGGAACCGGGACCCGGTAAGAACCGGCTGTTGGAACCGGCCCAAAACCGGGAACCGGACCGGATACAAAAAAACTCATGCATTTGGCTTTGTTGCTTGAACTTCTGCCTTACCCTTCGGACGTAACAAAAAAAAACACAATCGACCAAAAACAACGATCGCCGAATGACCAAAAAAAAACACGATCGACCATTAGAGCTCAAAAACATCAAAGGAAAAACCCCTGTTCTGGATATTGGTGCACTACGAATGATCAAATCTGGAAAGATTAAAATAGTTCCAGGAATCAAGAAATTTTCACAGGGTCGTGTAGAGTTGGTCAATGGAGCAAATCTTGAAATAGTATCGTAGCAATGTTCCTTCATGGTTAAAGGTAACGACTTTTTTCAAGAAATCTTGATTGTGAAATACCATTTATACCCATGACCTTATGAGATGCATTTCACAGGAAAATGACTTGTTTTCGAAAGAAAGGATGCCGATGACACCATTTCTAGAGGGGTGGAAAGGGAAAGCGGGTGTGTATGCAGTTGGCTTTACAGGACGAGGTCTCTTGGGTGCATCTCTTGATGCCATAAGAGTTGCACAAGACATTGGCAAGACTTGGAATCAAGAAACCAAGCACCCCAATCATTATGTTACAGTGTTTTGTGAACGAAGATGCAACAAATAGAAAACATATAATAAAATTATTGTCCTTTAAATTTTGTATTGTTTTTGCCTTCTTAAGTTTTGTAAGTTAACAGATAAAAAGATAGAAAAAAAAAGTACAAAAAAAAAGATAGTCCTCGATCTCCGGATTCAGTCTAGGCTACGACGTTGTGTACAAAACGGGAAGACGAGGCTTTTTCCTTTTTATGTTTTTTTTTCTATTTTATTTTATTTCACTTTTGGTAATATATGTTGTTACATAAATATTTACTCAGTTACACTTGTTTTCGCCATGTTATAATGACTATTGTTTTATGGTACTATTTTCTTTTATAAAAACGGTTTCTACTTGTTTTTTTTTATTTCTGACATTTCCAATATAGAGGTTTTATTTATTATCAAAGAAAATGAAGATATGGATGCTAGTAATGTTTATTTTAGCCGGTTCCAAAATCGAAAAACCGGCAAAAACCGGACCCGGAACCGGAACCGGTAGAACCGCCGGGCTGGTTCGGTTCTTCATTTTGACCGAAGCCGGTTCCCCGGTCCGGTTCGGTTCGGGCCGGTTCTGGCCGGTTCGGTTCTTTTGATCATCCCTAGTTGGAAGTATAGTGATAATTCTGGAAGGACCATATTGACATAATCTGTAAGGACTCAACTCTTGTTCAGAAGTGATAGTCAAAATGGAATATGGAAATGTTTCAAAGTTAGAAATTATTCAGTCTGTGCAAGAAGGATGTTTCCAAGGAGTTGATCTCCTTTGGAATACTCTGTAATGATTGTTGTCAAGTCTTTCTGACTTTGTGCATAATCATTACAAGAGGATCAATGCATATAAGTTTAGAATCTAACAGATTTCAGTAAATGACATGAATTTGGAATTCTTGTATTTGCAGTAAGGATTTGGGAGTGTGAAAAGAGAATCATTGAAGTTATGTTCAATGGATCTAGTTCACAAAGTAAAGATCATAGACAGACATAGTATGCATACTTGGTGTATGGCATGACTAGTGTTTAGAAAACATAGTGTACATGCTTAGAGGATGGGACTACTATTGTTTTAAATTCAAGAATAAAGTTGATAGCTGAAACAGTATACATGAATAATGTGTAATCATGTGGTGATAAATAAAAGGTGTTTTATTTATGTTCATAGGTTTGATACCATATTGGATTCAATTATTCTTGTGTTTCATTTTGCATGTTTTGACTTCCCGAATAAACTGGGTTATTCTTCCGGAATGACTAAGTTATTCAAACCATCCACAATCGGTCATATGTTGGAAGTAGATATGAATTAAGACTGTCATGGGTTGGCTTGTAGAGGTCTAAGGTGTTGGACAAAGGGCTACAACACTCATGAGTGCTCATAAGTTCTGAGTATTGGATTCAACCCACGCTCATTGGAATCACTTCATGGATTTTATCACGAGTGATCATGAGACGATAATATCTTATATTCTTCAAACCTAGAGATATGAGTTGTTACTATGAGTTGGTTGTACATTGATTGCACGAAAACGCATTTGGTAACTCGGTGCTATAAAACATGCCTGATTCAACAAATAGTAGAACAAGCCATATGAGTCGAAGTTTATCCATTCCTTTTACCTTCGGGATAAAAGCGATATCTGTGGGCCCCTTGATGATTTGATGACGACAAATGGAAGTGCTCGGCCGAGCCAGGACTGATTTGATTTGTTCAATTAGTCAGTCGTCATAAATCGGAAATCGGGAAACAACAATTGGACAGAGAGAATGATTATAATCCATGTCTCAGTCCATATGATATCTAGAATGGAGGAATATATGATCCCTTATCTAATGGACAAGTTCGTTGACAAGATCAGAGTTTGACAGCGGCTTTAAGAGCTACGATTTCCAGTTAGGTTTGAAGTCATATGCAATAATAGTTTTAGACTTATCCAAGTGGGAGACTGTTGGATTAATGTCTAAGTCCATAACTATATTTGGTATGTACTTGACCTGACCCGGCATGGTCCATTTGGGTTGCACTTCACCGACACAATTTATATGGATAATCTTTTGAGAATAGTATGTTTATGATTAATATTAATATATTATAAGTTCTAATATATTAATATGGAATCATATTATTTAATTAGTATTGATCAAGAATTAATTTATAATTAATTAAGTGATCAAAAGGAACTAATTAAATATGGACTCTTATATATATGGAATGGGCCAAGTTCATTTAGTTGGGCTAAGCTTTCATGGATAGTCCATGAGGTGTTTAACCCATGGATCCTAGGAAATGAAAGGCCATGGGTATTAGGGTTTAACCCTAATCCTCCACACTATATAAAGATGTCCTTGGTTGGTGAAATGGGCACTAGTGTGGTACACTAAGAAGGGCTAGCCAATTTCACTAGAGAGAACCAAGTATCCATATTCTCTAAAGTCTTCCAAGGTGTCTTGGTGATTTGTGATTCCACTTGAGGCTTCCACACTATTGGGGCTAAGCTCTTAAAGCTTGAAGACATCAAGCTAAATCAAAAGGTATGTCATCTAACTAGTACTTTGTAGATTAAGAACATCATAATATGCTAGTTAGGATTAAAGCCTTGGAAAGTTCTTATTTGCATGTATAATAGAGAAAACATAGATCCAAGGTTTATAGGGTTGCATGTACACCATAGGAGTGTTAGAATGCTCAAAACCCAACATTAAGTACCCCTAAGCGTAAGAGAGATGATCATTCTCTAGCTTGTGTATATAATAGTCTAAAGATTACACTGTTTGTATAACGGGTCTTCTCAAGTGTTAAGATACTGAGATCTTCGTATGTCAAGATCCTCATGGTTCTAGATTTTCGTCCTCGAGGATCCTTGTACTATGAGATCCAGGGGATCTTTGGATTTCAGGATCTTCAACCCCGAGGGTCCTTCATGTTTCAGGATCATAGCTTACGGAAATCCTTAGTTGTGTGTTGTTTTGCATGGCGAACATTAGCTAGGGGTGGGCATTAGTTTGGCTAACACCCCTCCGATGCTTAATTTAGTAATGTACTCGAGGATAAAATAAGTAACAACGAAAATTTTAAGGTAAAGAACATGGGTGCCTTGGTTTTGTCGTGGATCAGTCGACCCTACTTACATGTAGTATGCTTTGAGGTGTATAGCATTCAAGGACCTTGGAAGGACGTCTCCTTCGATTTTCGCTAGCCAATATGCTCCTTTTCCCGCTTCAGCATTTATAAGATATGGTCCTTCCTATTTAGGAGCCAATTTTCGTGCACTAGGATCCTTGGTGTTTTGGAATGTTTTCCTTAATACCATGTCTCCTATTTGAAACCTTCTGACTCTTTGTTCCTATTGCAAGCCTTGGTGATTTTCTGTTGATGAGCAGCAATGCGTATTTTGGCAAGATCTCTACGCTCGTCAATAGTGTCAAGATCCTGAACGAAAGCCTCATCTTCAATCCACTTTGAGAAGTAATCAGTCATTACTAGCATGAAGACTTTTCCTCCTGGGTCCACCAGTAATTTCCCCACTATATCCATTCCCCATTTCATGAATGGCCATGGGGATATAATTGGATGTAGAGGTTCTTCCGGTTGATGTAGGATGTTTCCATGTCTTTGGCAAGCATCACACTTTTGAGCATGCAGAAAATGATCTCTCTTCATGGTTGGCCAGTAGTAGCCTGTTCTTAGTATCTTGGAGCATAAAGCTCTGCCCCCAGTGTGATTTCCACAATCTCCTTCATGTCTATCCTCTAAGACTTCTGCGGCTTCAGGATCTTCCAAGCATCTAAGGTATGGATCTGCCACAAATTTTTTATCAAGTTTACCTTGGATTAACACGAATCTTGAGACTCTTGTCCTAAACTCTATTTCGCTATTTTCTTCAGTTGAGATCGTGCCATTTTGGAGATACTAAATAATAGGTTGGGTCCATGATCGCAGACTTCTTCGAGGATCCTGTCCGTCAGGGTCCCCTTGAGGAAGGATCCTAGGGTCAAGATCTTCAATAGCTGTTATGCTTGTTGGATGTTTAGGATCTTCTGATTTTTCGGATAAGGTTTCTATGGCTAGGGTTATTATATGGGTTATAGGAATCTTTGTCTCTGGTGGGATTCTAAGGGAGGATCTAAAATTGGCTAATGCGTCTGCTTTTGTGTTTTCTTCTTTGGGAACTTGGGTTAGGCTAAAGTTTTCGAAATCAGAAGCTAATTTTTTTGAGGATATCTAGATATAATGCTAATCTTTCACCTTTCACTGCATAAGATCCATTAAAGTGATTGTTTAATAATAAAGAATCAACAAATACCTGAAGATCCCTAATTTGAAGATCCTTAGTCAATTATATTCCCATGATGAGTGCTCCGTATTCTGCTTCATTATTGGTAGTGTTGAATTCACAACTGACTGCCTGGGGTAGGATGTCCCTATGTGGAGACTTTAGTATGAACCCTAGCCCAGTTCCTTTTTTATTTGAAGCTCCATCTGTGAATAGTGTCTATTTTCCTAGGTGTTCATCTTCTAGGAGTTGCTTCGCTTCCTTGTCTACTTCGTTTTGTAGATCATCACTAAAGTCAGCCACAAATTCTGTTAATGCCTATGACTTTATGACGGATATTGGTCTATATTTGATGTCAAACATGATTAACTTCACCGACCATTTTGCCATTCTTCCTGACATTTATGGTTTTCTCATGACATTCTTAAGAGGATAACTAGTTTTTACATATATAGTATGTGTTTCGAAATAATGTCTTAATTTAGTGGAAGCCATTACTAAGGCAAGAATTAGTTTTTCGAGGTGAGAGTATCTGGTCTCAAAATCCAGGAGACTGTTACTTACATAGTAGATAGGGTGTTGATCTCCATTAAGATCCTTGGCCAAAACGGCACTTACCACGTTTGAGGATACTGAGAGGTAGAGAAGAAGTGGTTCCCCATCTACAGGCTTCACTAACAATGGAGCAAAGCTTAGATATTTTTTGAGTTCCTGGAAGGCTTTCTTGTGTTCTCCTGTCCACTCAAACTTCTTATTCTTTTTCAAGATATCATAGAAGGACTTGCACCTTTCTAAGGATCTTGAAATGAACCTGTTGAGTGATGCTACTCTTCCAGTTAGCCTTTCGATGTCTTTTGTTGAATATGGGGATTTCAACTCGATGATTGCTTTGATCTGCTCCGGGCTTTCTTCTATTCTTCTCTTTGTTACCATATATCCAAGGAACTTTCCCGACTTCATCCCGAAATGGCATTTGAGCGAATTCAACTTCATATTGTATTCGTCCAAGATGTCAAACGCTTCCTTAAGATCTCTGAGGTGATCTTCATCTTTCTTTGATTTTACTACCATGTCGTCAATGTAGACTTCTATGGTGTCCCCCAGCTTGTCTTTAAGCATTCGATTCACCAGTCTTTGATATGTTGCTCCTGCATTTTTAAGACCGAAAGAAATTGCAGTGTAACAATATATACTTGTTGGTGTTATGAATGTTGTATCTTCTTGATTGGATGGTTCCATCTGGATTTGTTGAAATCCTGCTAAAGCGTCCATGAAGGTTACGAGTTCGTGGCCAGCCGTTGCATCTATCATAGAGTCAATGTGTGGTAGAGGGAAAGGATCCTTAGGACAAGCCTTATTAAGATCTGTGTAGTCTACAGATACTCGCGATTTGTCGTTTTTCTTTTGTACGACAACCACGTTAGCTAGCCATCTTGAGCACTTTACTTCTTTGATCATCTCTGTTTTGAGGAGCTTCTCTACTTGTTCTTGGATGATCTGATTTCTTTCAGATGCAAACTTCCTTCTCTTTTGGTGTATTTGTCTGAAAGAAGGATCAATATTAAGCTTATGAGTGATAATACTCTTGTCTATACCTGTCATATCTTTGTGTTTCCAAGTGAATGTCTTGCTTCTTGTTCTCAGGAAGTTCAACAGATCTTGCTCAATTTTTTCAGGCATTGAGGATCCTATGAGGACTTTAACTTCAGGATCCTCGATTCCCAGGGGCACTTCTTTCACGTCCTATTCCTCTTTTTCTAGAATATGTCGTGCCGCATGTCTTAATTGTTATGCTTGTTGAGGTTTGGTTGTAGATTTCATAGAGGTTTTATAACATTCTTTCGATTCTTACTGATCTCCCATGATCTTTACTGTCCCCCATGGAGTAGGTGTCAATAACACATAAAGTTTGGATAGCGTTTACCCATTCAATGTATATTGGTAGCTTTATCTCCCCAATCATGTGTTTCGTTTCCCCACCAAATCCTATGAGGACTAAGGATCTCTTGATTATCTCTGATTCAGGGATATTCATTCATTTCAAAGCATCTAGGAGTAGGATATTGAATGAGGTTCCTCCGTCAACAAGGATCCTTCTAATGAAATGGTTGGCCATATACAGTGTTATCATGAGTCCATCATGGTGAGGATCCTGAATTCCTTCCATGTCTGTCTTGTCAAACGTGATCTCCTTCTCACTGCTAACCATGGTATTCTTTTGTGGTCTATCTTCCTTTTCTGTTTTAGAGACCTTGGCGTGTCTTTTAGCCTAATAATAAGAGGTACCACAGATGTTAGATCCGCCTAAGATAACGTTAATTATCTTAGCGTTAGAGGGTGGAGATCCTGGTTTCTCTGGGATCCTCTGACCATCATGGTTGTTCTCTTTGGGTTTTTCTCTTTTTGTGTCGAGGATCTGTTTGAGGTGTCCCTTACTAAGGAGGTAGATGATTTCTTTTCTTAGGGCAATGTATTCCTCTGTCATGTGGCCAAAGTCTTCATGGTAAGCACACCATTTGGACTTATCTTTCCAAGTGGTGGACTTGTTGTCTCTCTTTGGCCATCTTGCTTTGTCTTCGAGATCCTGCATAGCATGAATTACACCTGAAACATCCACAGAAAAACAATAGTCAGTAATTTTAGGAAGTTCTTCTTCTTCTCCCTCATCTTCGAGGGCATTGACCATGTGATGATCCGGTTTGTAATAGGGCTTCGACTTGTAGGATCTTGAAGTCGAGGATTCGACGTTTCTATTGGGATTCTCATATTTATTCGAAGGGTTACTTCTCTTCTAGATTTCTCTATCCTCTTCGAGCCTTATGAACCTCAATGCTCGACACCTGACTTCATCCAATCTTTTGCATGGGGTCATTACAAGGTCTTCATAGAAGGGCGAATCCTTTCTTAGTCCCATTTTAAAGGCCTCTATAGTGTTGTCCGTGTCAATGTTGGGGATGCTCAGAGCTTCCTTGCCAAACTTGTTAATAAATTCCCTAAGTTTTTCCTTAGGATCCTGAACCACCCGGTAGACATCACCAGTGATCTTCTCGAAGGTTCTGCTGCAAGAAAATTGTTTATTGAATATATCGACTAAGTGTACAAATGAAGTAATAGAGTATGGGGAACGTTTAGCAGCCATTTAAGGGCTGATCCTATAAAGGTCGAACTAAAGCCTTTGCATAGGCAAGCTTCCTTCAAGTGACCCAGGATGGGAATGATCTCCATCCTTTCTCTGTATTGGGCTATATGCTCTTCAAGATCTATAGTTACATCGTATAGTTTCATGTTGTGAGTTTGGAAGCACTTAGGAACTTCGGTATCGGCTATCACAGGAGAAAATATCGAGATCCTGTGACTTGTTGGAGATGCTTTTGGTATTTTTGGACCACTCTGGGTACACTGGAGATCATTTGCCTCAGTTGTTGAAGTTCCCTGGCCATTTTTGGATTTGTTCTTGCATCAACGTTAGTATAGTTAGTATTAATAGTATTGTTGTTCAAGAAGTTACTAGAATCGAGGTTTCTAGGAGTATTGAAAGGCTCATTGAGATTATTGATCATAGATGCTCGGTTGTCTATAGTTGTCCCCCCCAGGGTGACGCCACAGTGGCAGGAGCTATGTTCTTCTGATGATTCTCTAAGGATCCTGTGTCGCCAAAGTTCAAGATCCTTGGTTGTACAACTATGGGCGTTGTTCCCTATGATTTCTGGAATTCCTCCTTCATCCTTTCCACTTCTTTGAGCAGCTCTCTATTCTCCTCCTTTTGTTGGGTCACCTATTGCGTCATTTTCCTCATCATAGCGAAGAGTTCTGCAGTGGTGACCGAGGCAGTCGGATCCTGGAGTCCTGGGGATCCCAAACTTCCTTGGTTAGTGATCGGAAGGGTGTTTTTCTTGGAAGCGTCAGGCGTTTTCCTCTGTGTAGGGGGCCCACTCGGAGGAGTTGGTAGGTTTTTAGTTGGAAAGGAAGTAGTAGAGGATGAAGAAAGGATCGGTTGTGTAGACATGATCTTTTTTTAGGGTTTTGAACACCACGGCCCCATGGTGGGCGCCAAATTGTTTTGGTAAAAAACTACACAAGTATTAATCAACCAATTTGAATGAGGGGTTGTGATGTTCAGATTAGTGTAATGGTGAATGATAAAAGAGAGTGACACAATGGTTTACAAGGAAAGCCCTTGATCCTTGCTAGGATCTCCGGCATAAAACCTTGGAAGGTGATAATGATCACCTGCCTTGATGATTTTATTGATATAAATGATGATTACAGTGAATTCTTAGTAATAATAAGTGAACAATTTCATAGAGTAAGCTTATAGTGAAAAAACAGTGTGTTGTGTGCAGAATACAAGTGTCAATTCATAGTCTAAACTAGCCAACAAGATGTCCGATATTTCTGGGATCCTCTATGACCAGCTTCATGAACGTTATTTGACCAAGTATTCCGGGTCTTTAGCATAGTTGATATGATTCTTCGTTGAGAATTGGTCTTCCCTTGACTACTTTTGCACACGTGTTAGCTATAGACAAAATATAACTGTTATAAATATTAATAAAAATAATAACGGTAATTAGCCAGGATCATGAGGTAGCTGAGGATCGTGGATGTTTGAGGATCCTGGATATTGTAAGGATCTTGGCTCTAACAGTTGTCACGAAAAAAGATTTTCCAATGAGTCCCACAAATCATAAGCATTCTGCTTCTTATGAACAGACTGAGTTGGTTTTGGGGTGATTGTACAAAAAATCCACATATTGACCAGAGCATCAACACATTCCCACTCTTTCTTGTCAGCAGCAACTGTCTTATCATCATGAGGATGAAGATGTTCTACCACACAAAAGGTAGCGCAATGAGTTTCAAACACATCTCTCCATGCATCATAGTTCATGCGCTTAATATTGAGATTAACGGGATGTAAGCTTTGATATTGGTAATGTCGTAAGGCTTATCAGAAGTGGTTGTGGAAGAAGAGGAGGACACTATTATATAGTGGAGACCACTAACAGTAATTATGTCTTCCGTACTAGCCTAATAATAACTATCGGGATGAAATCAATCTGGTGATTGAAAATGACAAATGCATGTTCGAGCACACTCGTGGATTTATCTACTGCACCAAATGGAGTGTGAGAGAACTATACCTAAGTGACTTAATAGGAAAAGACTTATAGAACCAAATGGCCACGTATAATTTGACCAAGGAGTGACGTAGATAGAATTTTATTTTGACTATACCAAATAATTTTCAAAATATAAACGAGTGGAAAAATTCTTCAAACAATAAAAAAAAATATAATTATATATGCATTCTAAACTAAATTGTATATTTAAGTTGCACATAATATTGTTTTATATTAAAATAATTTAAAATTGAGTCTAATTGACATAGACAACAATGTTTTCCTTTTTACTAAATTTCAAGTTTTGTATGGTATAGGCTATATCACAACCCTAATTTATTTTATAATTCATTATATATATATATATATATATATATATATATATATATATATATATATATATATATATATATATATATATATATATAATCTCAAATTTGTATGGATTGACCAAAACCCACTCTTATAGCTATATGGCTCCACCAAGGTTTTTTATGAAATGATAAAAAAAAAATAAGATGACACTCCTTGAAAAGCTAAAGATATATGAAAAAGAATAAACTTTAAAAACGTATGGTGTATGGACTTATTTTCTTTTGGATATTCTTAATCGTCATGAAGGTCGAGTTCAAGGGCTACTCTTTTCTTCCACAAATGTGAATAGTTTAAAATGTTTTTAAGTATATCTATGGTGTTTAGAATTATTTGTTTTTTCTTATTTTAATACATCCATGTCATCTTCGTGTTTCACCTTGATAGAATCATACATTATATAGTCAAGAAACCATCTACATTCTCCTTAGTAGCTTACAATGTATTTACTAAGAGTCATGGATTTAGTGACATCCTTTATGACATGCAACTTAAGATTGCGTGTGCTTTGATCTTTCATGATATACATATATACTTGGTGTTTTAAACAGGTGTAGTGCATTCTAAACCTAGTGGCACCATACTCTACAATGAAGCTTTCCGCCTCACCTTACACCCATAGAGCAATAACTCCATATACTTGTTTCCTTATATTTCTTAAAATACGAATATTCGGATCAAATAAAACCCGACCCATATTCACAACATGATTACTTGAATGAGAAATAGGTAGGGCCTAAGGACAATCTCAGAGCTTCAAATAACACATACAACAACATATCATTAAAGACAAAATTGCGACAAAGAATGAAAGATCAAAAACATGATTTCTTCGGATACTGATTTACTTCCATTATAGTCAATTCCGGAGGAATTATGGCAATCTCCACCCTGATACGGCCGACACATTTCACTGCGCTTGAACATGACACTGTCAAACTCCTACGATACTTAGCCGGGACTAAAAATCTTGACCTCGGAAGAGTAATTCACGCTCGTTTGATTGTCTCTAATCAAATCTCTGAAGATTATATCCTCGAGACTAACGCACTGATCGATCTTTACTCCAAATGTGCAGAACTAGAATATGCACGCCATGTGTTTGATAAAATGTCCAAACGAAATGTAGTTTCGTGGGGTTCTTTAATGTCGGGGTTTTTCCAAAACGGGTATTCTTTTGAAGCTCTTAGATTGTTCAAATCAATGGTTTCTGAGAACGACGAGTTTTGCCAGCCTAATGAGTATATATTTGCTTCGATTCTTTCTTCTTGTTCTAACATTGGGAACATTCAATTAGGTAAACAGTGTCATGGGTACGTGATGAAATCTGGATTAGTGTTCTATCAATACGTGAAAAATTCACTTGTACGTTTGTATTCCATGGTGTCAGATGTGGTAGGAGCTATGGAGGTTTTAGTTTCAATCCCTGGATCTGATACTTGTACTTATAATCTCATCTTGAATGGACTTATTAAGAATGGATATTTTACTGAAGCTATAGATGTCTTAAAGAAAATGTTGGATGAACAAATTGAGTGGGAAAATTCGACTTACACTTGTGTATTTAGTCTTTGTGCTCATCTTCAAGATCTATACTTAGGGCAACAAGTTCACAACAAGTTGTTAAAAAGCAATGTTGAGTTTGATGTGTATGTATCTTCTTCAATCATCAACATGTATGGAAAATGTAAAGAGATTTCAAGTGCTAGAAAAGTTTTTAACATGTTTAAAACTCGAAATGTAGTTTCATGGACATCAATCTTGGATGCTTATTCACAACACGGGTTGTTCGAGGAGTCGTTAAAATTATTTCTCACCATGCAAAATGACGATATTGCCCCTAATGAATCTACCTTTTCTGTGTTACTCAATGCTAGTGGTGGATTAGCCTCTATAGGATATGGACATTCGTTACATGGACTTATAAAGAAAACAGGTTTCATAAGTCATACGAATGTTACAAATGCTTTGATTCATATGTACTCAAGAATAGGTGACATTAAATCTTCAGAAAAGATATTTCTAAGTATGATTTCTCGCGATATTATAACATGGAATACAATGATATGTGGATACTCTCATCATGGTTTTGGTAAAAAGTCATTGAATTTATTTCAAGAAATGTTGAAATCGGGTCAAGATCCTAATCAAGTGACTTTTGTTGGTGTTCTTATTGCTTGTGAACATTTAGGGCTTGTAGAACAAGGGTTTTACTATTTGAACGAGTTAATGAAACAAAAGGGTGTGGACCCTACTTTAGAACACTATACTTGCATAGTTGGACTTTTAAGCAAATTAGGACGATTAAATGAAGCTTTCGATTTCATGTTATCAACAAACATCAAATGGGACACAATTGCTTGGAGAACACTTCTTAGTGCATGTAACGTTCATAGAAATCACACTTTAGGTGAAAAAGTTGGAGACTTTATTATGAATTTGGACCCTAAAGATGAAGGGACATATACCCTTTTGTCGAATATTCATGCTAAGGGTAGAAACTTTAGTGGGGTTACAAAAGTTCGTGAATTAATGAAAAAAAGGAAAATAAAAAAAGAACCCGGGTTGAGTTGGTTGGAGATAAAGAATCAAACACATGTGTTTGTTTCGGGTGATAAGAAACATCCGGAGTTTATTGACATTCTTGAAAAGTTGAAGGAGTTGTTTTGTAAAATTAAGGAAATTGGTTATGTGGTTGATACGGGTGATGTGTTGCATGATGTTGAAGATGAACAAAAGGAAGATTATATTGGGTTTCATAGTGAGAAGCTTGCAATTGCTTATGCTTTATTGAAAACACATGAAGAGGTGCCAATTCGTATTATAAAGAATTTGAGGATTTGTGATGATTGTCATTGTGTGATGAAATTAATCTCAAAAGTCACGAAGAGGGTAATTGTGGTAAGAGATGTTAAGAAATTTCATCATTTTGAAGATGGAAGTTGCTCGTGTGGAGATTATTGGTGACAAATGAGCATTTTTAATGTGATATAGTTCCATAATTATGATTAGTTTAATTGATGTGTATAAATCTTGTTTTAGTCTTTCTAAGATTATCAGTAGTTTGTGTAGTTTGTGTTCATGGTGTTGTATGAAAAAGATAAGATATCTTGAATTGATAGTCTTGAATACAAATTGAAAGTCTTCCCAAAAGAATGAATTAGCATAACTTAATGGGAAAACTAAAAAAACATTAGTATATAATTTTGGGCAATTTTACGGCTTAACTAATCATACTTTATTCTTTTTCCAATTAAACCATGATAATTATATATTTTTTCAAATTAAACGTTTTGACCAGATATAATAAGACTAGTTAATTTGGAAAATTATTGGTGAAACACGACTTAACAAAATTACTGGCGATTTAATGATTTATAATATATCATGTCTAAATGGTTAACTTGAAAAAATAAATAAATAAATAAATAAAACGTATAAAACTTTTATGGTTTGATTAAAAAAAATAAAGTATAAGTTGTTAAACTACAAAACTAACCAAGATATAACGATTATTTTTTACAATTTGCCCTTATTTAAAATAGGGCTAAATGAAATAGTAACATACTTTCATTTATTTTTGTATTATATCATCCTAAATTCATGTATATCTACTACAACATTAACTAAAAGAAAACTTATAAACACATTGTATTTTGCAAAATCTATCCAATTATGGTAGTAAAATTTATTCATTTATGGATGACATTGCTATAATTAATTAATAGATTTTCCAAAATACAACATTGTAATAGGCAAAAATGAAACTTAAAGGATAAATAAATAAATCAATGGAAATATATCGTTATTTTTTTTTTTTTTGCATTAACCTTTTAATAGATACATATAGGAAAGTCAAAAGAGATAGAATCCAACAAATTAACAAAATGTTCCTTCCATAAACTTCACAAACTCATCAAAATCAATTCTACCATCATCATTCACATCAAAAACTCTAATCATCTTCTTGCAATCATCCATTTGTGCTCTATCCTTCAACCCCATAGCATAAAGAACTCTTTGCAACTCTCTTGCGTCAATAAATCCATCTTTATTTTCATCAAACACATCAAAAGCTCCCTTAACTTCATCCAAATTTGGGTTTTCTTCTTCAAAAATGTTAAAAGCATCATTAGAACTCAATCTTTCTGGGATTTTGTCCCCTAGATTGAAAATTCCCAAATTGTTCATCACCATCTCCACCTCATCTCTTCGTAAGCTTCTATCTCTAAACGAAGGCATCCTTTTTGATAATTTTGAATGTTGGATCTTTTTTTCAACATGAATCTTGGATTCATTCATGGAAAAATTGAGTTTGGTGTAGATGAAAAACTTGGATGTTGAGAAGATGAAGAATTGGATGAATGAACTTATCATGAAAGTCATGGTTATTGGTTAAAAATATGTTTTTTTTGGGTGAAATGAAACTAAAGAATATGAATGTTAGTGAAGTATGAGAATGGATTTATAAAGACGTATGCGTGTGTGTAGGAGGTCAAGTCAAGGTGTCAAAAGGGGTTGGGAGAAAATGTTTGGAAAGTAGTTGGAAAAAATAAAATAAAAAAATGGTGATTTGAAGTGGAAGATTTGAAGGAAGTTTCTTGCTTATTTCTTGTAGATTATTTTAAGTGAAAGAGGAGCGAGGTGGGACAGATTGGCATAATTTTTAGTAAATGAATTTGAATGTTCTTTCATAAGTTCACACATAAAATCCTTGCAATAAAATGAATTCTAAAATATGGATTTTATGATTATCTAGTTTTGTAACATTAAAAATAATAATAATAATAATAATAATAATAATAATAATAATAATTGTTAGTTTCTTTATGAAAATCTGATTCTTAATGTTGCACCAATCACGTTGAAAACAAAAATCCAAACACCTCATACATTGCGATTAAAAACATGTATTTTATAGGCATATGATATACATGCGTCAGATATACAATTCAAAGCATTAAGTATTAAATCATACCAACAAACAAATGTTGATTTGGTTGCCTAACTTTTGGTAGAGAGCAAGAAAAACACCCCTATTCGGCTACTCCTAGTCCACTGCTTTTGCTATGAAGTTTCCTTTTAACCTTTTCTACTTGTTCGGTCAATGGAATAAAATTTGCTTAAAGAATGGTTTAGAAAAATAACATTATCTCTATTCACTGACCCAATTAGTTACGTTTGGTTCTCCAGTTTTGAATATATATATATATATATATATATATATATATATATATATATATATATATATATATATATATATATATATATATATATATATATATATATATATATATATATATATATATATATATATATATATATATACTAGTCGTTTACCTGCGCAAAGCGGCGGGCGGCGAATAATTTGTTTCAACAATTATTTCAATTCGTAAATATGTTATATTTCAAGGAACATAAATTACTTTTCGACAAATCATTTCTTTTCGGTGTTTATTTGTGATTCAGATGTCACTTTTTAGTTAATAAAAAATAGAAGTATGGAAACGTTTTTTTTGTTAAAAAAAAGTGTTGTTCCGAATTAAAAATAATGTTTTTTTGTGGATTTTATATAAATATACAATATTGATAAAAATGCAATTAAATCTTCATTTTTTCAGTATAATTATGATTTATGTTGCTTTTTTTTGTCGCAGTAGAGGTCAAACGACCAATCGATACCTAGGCAGAGATCAAACAAATTAAATATTGCTTATCTTCAAACAAAATTAATAAATGACAATTTTTTATTGTTACATACTTATTTTGGATATAAGTAATTTATATAAATTTGTTCGAATATTTATATATCCTAAAAAAGTTAATATTTGAAGTTTTAAAATTTTAATGTAATATTTGAAATTTAGAAAATTTAAAACTTTTGATGTTATATTTGAAATTTTTTATAAAAAAAATTAATTCAAAATCTACACTCAAAGTAATTGAATTAACTAATAACATTGAAAAAATCAATGTAAAGTTCACTGCTATTTTCTCAACACTCCAACATAAATGTCATAATATGTTGATAAGCTTAAAATAATACGTTAAATTTAAAAGAAAAAAAAATTAACATCAACATAATCAAATTAGACAAAATCTCTAAAATCGATACTTTCTTAACACTCACATGAACTTTAAAAAAGTCACCAAACTAATTAAAAAATTACAATCAAAGACTATAACATGTAACAAACAAAAATGGTTTTCATGTTCGAGAAATAAACCATAAATGCAACAATTGTTTATCCCTTCATAAATTTTACAAACGCATATGAGATTCAATTTCCAGATACATATATGCCTTCTAGACTAAGCCAACTAAGAAATACTTAAAATCACATTAAATAATATAATTTATTGAAGAGTTTTTCCCTAAATAACACGGGCTCTAGTGATTGTCGTCTTATCCCAATTAGAGAAAGAGTGCAGGGGCAGCAGATAATACCTGGAGACCTACATAAGATTATACACATACACATAAACCAACATCAGATTATATGCATACACACAATCGAGTTGAATATCATGAATTTGTAACTTAAAAATGAAACATGTATGAATCTCGACCCCGTTAATGTGACATTTTCTTGTTCGTTCTACTAATAATGTTGGTTGTAAACACATATGGAAAAAAAATGAAGAGAATGAGTATTTGATCATCACATAACTTTAATATTTGATCATTTTAAATCAAAACTTAAAAATACCATAACGAAAGGAGTCGTGAAACAAAAGAGCTCCTTGTAGTCTTGGTTGTAAAATAAACTGTCAACATAATAGTCAAATACAAAAAATGGCATCTAATGAAAGATGAAAATGCAAAAATTGAAAGAAACACAACAAATTGAGCATAGTTTTATAGCAGGGACATTTGTTATCATCTGTTTCTCTGTTTAGAAAGATGAAGAGAATGAGTATTTGATAAGAAATATGGAAAATATAATATGAAGTACAAAGTCATGACTTTTTAGCCAGCTTCCGTCTCGAGTTTTTTAAGTTGTGTCAGTTTAGATCATTCATGCAAATAAAACATGAAAATCATAAAACTGATGTAGAGATATTCAACATGACACACGAATTCCATATCATCATGAGTTCAACCATCAATTCTGCGATCACATTAGACTGTTTAAACTTACAACTTTAAGACATACAAGCACCAAACATTATCCAAGATCTTTATGAAAAAACTCATGATCTTTTTAAATAATAAGAAAAGTCCCATAGTCAAAAGATAAAGCCCATAGTAAAAGATAATAAGAGATAAAATCTTGTATCGTTTTTAGAAGCTGAAGCAAAATAAATACTTTTATGAAAATTAAATAAATATAAAATCAAAGAGCTTACCGGTTCAAAAAAATCAAAGAGCTTACAAAATGCTTTAAAATTGGGTGATTATCCTGAAAAGACTTTGCTTGTCTCGGTTTGGAGCACCATCCGCGATCATCCACGGTATCCATAACATAGGTTTTCAATCCTGTGTTGGCAAGAAAAATAATCAATGTGTTACTTTGCACTGATTGATTTTAGCTGTAAAAACAACAAAAAGACCAAGAAATAAAAGAGAATTGATAAAAAAAATAATATAAAATATTACAAGTATGCTTTGGAGATGAAAATGAGAGATCGATATTGATAACCGATAGAGAGTGGTGGTTGGTGGTGGATTAAACAAACACACCTGATGTTTTGTTGTTTAAGTCTTGCATATCCTACTCACAATTGCATAAACATACCTGAAATTAAAAGAGAGTGGTCTAGTTGTTGGTGGTAGATAAAACAAACACACTTCATAAACTACCTTCACCTTATACCACCTGCCATCATACACACCACCATCACAGCCGGCCTTAATCTTCTCCACCACTCAAATCCACATCCCATTATAGCCTCCTTAAACCACCGAGACAACCACCGCGAACCTCCCTTTGGCAGCCGATGAACACCTCAACACCATTGAGAACCAAAATCAAAGCCTTCATTAAGCCAAGAAAGAAGAAAATAAAGAGGCGTCTGTTTTTTCCTTTGTGTTTGGTTGCAAAAGAAAACACACCAAAGTCCTAGTGGTTCAAATCTGGTGGAGATGTAAAAGTCCTAGTGGGTTCAGATCGATTTTTACCTGCATTTTCTTAGAGAGATAGAGAGAGAGAGTGTGTGTGTGTGTGTGTGAAGGAGAAGCAAGTATTGTAGTTGTTAGTAGTTCAAATCAGGAGCGGCGACAGGATCGAAAACAGAAAACACGTCTCCATCTGTTGCAATCGATCAACCAATTGAAACCCATCCAAGATTTAGGGAAAGAAACAGGATATTTATCCAGTTTGGAATAATAATCTTTTAAAAAAAGAGAAATCAGATAACAAAAGAGAAAGATTGTACCTTGTTGAGTAGATTGAAGGAATAAGAAATCCGAGAAAAAGATAAATCTGGAAATAGAAAGCGTCTGTAGAAAAAGGTTTTTCAGTTGGATGTAAGATAACTAGAGTGGCAGGGGGGAGATGTACCAGAGAAATACATGAATTTGATGGTTGAAGGTGGCATAGATGCTAACAAGATTGTTGGTTGTGTTCTGCTACGATGGTCGTAGCGGTGGTGGCTAGGGTTTTTTAAAGAAATCTTAGAGATTAGGAATTTGAGTTGCAGTGGAAATTACTGTGCTTTTTTGTTGCCGAATTAAATGAGATTCAATATTTCAAGACCAGGTCATAAGCAAAGATAAGAAGGAAAAGTGACGCGGGGTAACATCTTTGCATTGAGTATTTGTATTTATTGTATTATTTTTTGTACAATTTAATTTAAATAGGGTTAAATTTAAAATTTAATATTAATTCTTTTATTGGTGATTACTTGTACCGTTAGCTTAATGGTTTGGACTTCTTAAAAAAATATTATTATTATATTTAATCTATTTATAGAAATAGTGAGATTTCTTTTATAAGATAGTAAAGATATATATATATATATATATATATATATATATATATATATATATATATATATAGTAGCTGTCTGCCCGTGCCAAGCGACGGGTGCGAATAATTTTTTCAAAAATTAGTTTCTTTAGACGATTAGTTTCCTTTCAATGGGCGTTTAGGGTTTATGTTGGTTTATGGGCTACAAATTAAGGATTTATAAATTTTCAAAAGGAGCTTAGTTTTCTTCAAGAAACATGTCATACATTGATTGCACGAAAATGCATTGGTAACTCGATGTGTTAAAACGTACATTTGTGTATGATTCAACAAGTAGTAGAACAAGCGATATTTGTGGGCCCCTCGATGATTTAATGATGACACATGTGAGTGCTTGGCCAAGCCAGGACTGATTTGATCTGTTCAATCAGTCAGTCATCATGAATCGGAAATCGAGAAACAACAAATGGACAGAGATAATGATTTATAATCCATGTCTCAGTCCATATGATATATAGAATGGAGGAATATATGATCCCTTATCTAATGGACAAGTCATTGACAAAGGTCAGAAGTTCATCGACAAGGTCAGAGTTCGACAGCGGCTTTTGAGAGCTACGATTGCTGGTTGGTTCCTGAAGTCATACACAATAATAGTTTTAGAGTTATCCAAGTGGGAGATTGTTTGATTAGTATCTAAGTCCATAACTATATTTGGTATGTACTTGACCCGATTGGCATGGTCCATTTGGGTTGCATGGCATCAGAACATTTGGATAGACCGTTTATGAGAAGAAGATATTTGTGACATATTAATATACTATAAGTTCTAAGATATTAATATGAAATCATGCTATTTAATTAGTATTGATGAAGAATTAATTTGGACTTAATTTAGTGATCAAAAGAGACTAATTAAATATATAGGGATTGATTGTGTAAATCATTAATTTTTATATATGTGGGTTTATGATCTATGATTCCTTATGTTGGGTTTAACCCATGTGGTGATCCATGGATACTCCATGGAGGTTAAAACCCATGAAGCATAAGGAATGGGTAAAGTCATGGGTTACATGGTGTAACCCTAATGTGCACACTATATAAAGACCCCATTGGTTGGAGAAATTGGCACTAGTATATAATATGGAGGGCAAGCCAATTTCCAAGTCTTATGTCTTCTTCTCATGGTTATTCCAAGTGTTGATGATGTTGTGTGAACCATTTGAGGTGTCACACTTGAGGCACTAGGCTCTCGAGCTACATGGAGTCAAGCTACATCAACAAGGTATGTATTCTAACTTGTTATATTACCAAAGTATCAAAGATTGTATGCTAGATAGGGTAATACCTTGGAATATTCATATTTACATGTATAATAGAGAAAACATAGATTCAATGTATTTAGGGTTGCATGTACACTTAGTAATGTTAGAATGCTCAAAACCCAACAATCCTGACAAAAACGCTAGTAATAAAAAACTATTTGTTTATATACAAAAGGATTCATACTAACTACGAAACATATTGTATGAAATGTATAGGCTCTTGATGTTGAAGGAATAGACTTGGAAATTGATCTATCAAACCTTGGAACTATGAATACAATGTTTACAACTTTATTCAGGTATATTCTATCAAAACCGTATGGATTTTGTTTTTGATTTTGAATTCATGCTGGATTAAAATAGTCATATATTTGTTTTTTCTTTTCCTTTTTTAAGTAAGCTTAGAGTCCCTATTAAGACAACGATTTCATCTAATGCTCTTGAAGAAGCTTTAAATGGTACAGTTACAGTTAGACCTCTTCCAATTGGAACATTTGTTACTGGAAGGTGTGTATGTTTTGGTGTTACAAATTTTTACTTTTTAGCAACTTTGGTAGCTTATTTAAGTCAAATTCTGGTAGAAAAACAATGTGCTCATTTTTTGGTGTTACAATAAGTGAGGAACAAGTTCAATCTGACATAGTTGTTAGAGTTACTTCAGTTGCACAATGCAAATTTAAGGTACTTGGAACTTTTGAGGTATTTTTTTATGCAAATTGTTTTAGTAGTAGAATATTGATCCTTATGTAAAATCTAACAACATATACATGATGCAGTAAGGATTCAAATTTCTAACTATTTGTATACGTATGTATTTCATTTTAATCTAACTTTTAACATTGCAAATGCGTAGACATTTTATGATATTACATATAGGTTATCCGTGTTTTGTAGAGACATGAATTGAAGCCCTTTCAACTGTATTGCATATTTGTTTTACATATCTGTGTTTACATATTTGTTTTACATATCTAGTGTGAATAGACTAGAATTTGTAATTTACATATGATGTCATATGTAAATGTGATTCATATGTGAATCGCATATGATTCATATGTTAATCACATGTAAATCACATATGTATTTTTATGAGTGTTTTTGCATCAATAATTTTTTTTTTCATTTTCTTGTAAATTTGGAAGAAATTATGGTGAATGTTGAAGAAGTGAAAAATTATAAATTGAAGAAAATATGGAAATATTGATATGAAGACATGAAAACGCTTTGAAATTTTGTAGAATTTTTTTTATATTTTATTTTGTATTGAATAAAATACTTATTCTATTGTGCTTATAGATTAGTAAATAAAAAGAGTTTTCTTATGATTTCCTTACAAATAATATAGTATATGAAATATACATAAATATACATTTGTAAAAATATGCATATATGTGCCTAAAATGTTGCTTTTTTTTTTTTTTGTTAAAAAATTATAGTATTTTTTAAATATTCCATTTTTTTTTAATTTTGATTGATTTTTAAATGCAGTTAAAAATGTAGTTTTTTTTATTATACATATGTTTTTTTATTTTTTTTTTTCAAAAATACAAGTTTTCTATAAAAAAATTAAAAAAATTCGCAATTAAAAAAAACAAAAATCGAAATATACTATTTTTAAAAAACTCCAAAATTTTGATTTATTATGTAAATTTTTAGACATTTCTATTAATATTTCCAATAACACAAAAAATTAAACATTAAATGAGATTGGTAAGATGACGATCATGCCCTTAATGAATTAATTTTGATCTAACACTCCACCTTTTATTCTCGGGTTCTCATGAAACTATGAGTTTCAACGGATCTCACTCCTCTCTCTTTCTCTTTCTTTCTCTCTCTCTCTCTCTCTCTCTCTCTATATATATATATATATATATATATATATATATATATGAGAAAGTGAATATACAAAGATATATAAACATAGGTACTTCAAACCACGATACTACGTCGTTTTTGTATCATATATACATTATAATCATCCACGATTCTTATAATTCAATTCTTAACTTGATTTACTTCCATTTTTTTTTTTAATTTCAGCATGATCTTCCTCTTACATAATTTTCATTAAGTTATTTTTTGTCCACATATTACCATTAAGCTTGCTTGAACTGTTCACATTACATCCTTATGATCGGTTAGTGTAGGTTTTATCTGGTCATAAGGATGTAATGTGAACTGTCCAAACAAGTTCAATGGTAATATATGGACAAAAAACATAAGGGACCAAATGTAACAAAACCTAAAGTATGTTACCCTTATAAGTCATTAACCCTTTCTACAATAGTTTATCCACATCACTAGAGAAATGGTTTGATATTTGTAGGATTGGTCTCATTATTTGATGAGTCTGCATGGTATTAGGTAGTTAGAACTAGGATGAGCAACTAGTCCGAACCAGACCGAACCCGGTTTGGAACCGTAATCGGTTTAAACTAATAATGAGAACCAATAACCGGACCGGTTAGACTCTACCGACTTTGGTGTCGGTGCTACTTTTCGGTTAAATACTTTTTTTTTGAAAGAGCTAGTTTTCGGTTAAATACTTGGCTTGAAGCTAAATGATTACAATAATACCAGATCAACCAACAAAACTTAACCCAATATATAAAGAAATAAGGTGTTTATATAGTCTAAAATGAAGTACAAAAGTAACTTCAGTGCTGAAATAACATAAATTTAGCTTTGATACCCTATGTTTTGGGAGCCTTAACTTAATCAACATGCAGCCAAATAATATGTTTATATAATCTAAAATGAAGTACACACACAAACCTCTGTGCTGAAAAAAATTAGGACATTTCGACTTCAAACGAATGAGTTATAACATTTTAAAAAGATAGAAGATTGAGTAGGTCTGAGCTCAAATTGAAACACCTCTCATACGGGCTAGTTGAAAACGGTTCAATGGCAATATAGAAGAAGACCAGGGTCATAAGGATGTAATGCCAACCCTGTAGACCAGAGCTACAGGGTCATAAGGATGTAATCCAAATAAGTTCATAAATATGTAATGTGAACAATCCAAAAAAAGTTCAATGCTAATATGTGGACAAAAAAAAATGAAGAGACTAAATGTGAACAAAACCTAAACTATGTTATCTATACCAACCGGTCATAAGTATGTAACATGAATAGTCTAAACAAATTCAATGATAATATGTGAACAAAAAATAACTTTAAGGACTAAACATGAACACAATCTAAACTATGTTACCCATCTACGTCATTTATCCTTGCTTTTAATTTTGATTGTTGTAAATTGTAATAAACCATGTGGGTCTCTATGTAATAAGTAGAAGATTTGAGGGGGCTGATTGTAATTGGGATATGTTTGCTTTTCACTGTGTAGTGCTGCTGAATTGACGATTTTGGGGCAAAAATCTAAATCAAAAACCCTAGATTCCAAAATCGCAAGCGCTTCTCGACACTCCATACTTGGTATCGATTTCGACCTCGCAGAACACTGAATCCCATCAAGGTACTATATCTGAATTTACGTAATAATTTTCGTCAAATCTGTTTTTTCTCTTTTACATTTGATCACGACATGCAATCTAGATCGATATAATTAGGCTTGATAGGTTCTCGACATTCTTGTTACATGTATGGTTTTAGTTTTTATAATGTTAGTACTCGAATTTGGTTTCCTTACGACTTCACTTTTACGAAGTTACGAATGTTGATAGAAATCGAAGTATCTTCTTGGATTATAGTTATATGGTTATCCATTTTGTTTTCCTTATAACATGCATACAGCATTGTAGAATATAGACACATAAAATTTGATATTGATTTTCTTACAGTTATTCCGATTTCCGTCTCATAGCATCTTAAGTAGAATACACGAAAAAACTTAGTGTTGATTATTAAACTTTGCTCACAGCGATTTTCTCAATGTCACATATCATGAATGATTTAGCTTTGAATTGGAATTGCTATGCTGTAGTCTCTGCCTTCATTTTCAATTTTTCATGCGCTGATTTTCTCACTGTTTGCAATTTACAAGTCGACACATTCCATTAGAAGAGAAACCCTTTCTTGCATCATATGGCTGGACCAAGAAACAGCCATGGAAAGCGTTCCAGCTCTCACTCTGACCACAACGATAATGGAAGAAGTAAAAGACGCAACAATGGTGATGATAGAGGAAAGATCTCAATCAATTCAGACGATACTGTATACAGATACTTATGCCCTAGTAACAAAATCGGAAGCATAATGGGAAGAGGAGGTGATATCATCAAGCAATTAAGATCCGAAACTAATTCAAAAATCAGAATTGGTGAGACAGTTTCAGGGTGTGAAGAACGTGTTATTACTATCTACAGCACAAATGATGAAACAAACAAATTTGATGAAACTGAAACCGAAACTGATCAACGAGTTTGTCCATCACAAGATGCCCTTTTCAAAGTACATGACAGAGTAGTAGCTGATGAAGTGGGGCCCAATGAGGTTGCTGACATGGCACCACAAGTTACAGCTCGCCTCCTTGTCCCATCTGATCAAATCGGATGTGTTATTGGGAAAGGTGGACAAGTAGTTCAAACTATAAGGACAGAAACCAGTGCTCAGATTCGTATTATGAAGGATAATCATTTGCCTACTTGTGCATTAACCAATGATGAACTCATACAAGTAAGCTTACATTACATTTCTTCTTATGTCATGTTTAACAGTTTAAGATTACATGTCATTGACTCATTTGTTGTGATTTGATTCAGATATCTGGTGAAGCTTCTGTTGTAAGAAAAGCATTATTTCAAATAGCATCACGTCTTCATGACAACCCATCAAGATCTCAACAACACTTACTTGCTTCCTCCACTATGTATCCTTCTGTTATGGGAACGCCAGGTGGCGCTCCAATTATGGGGTTAACTCCACTTCTTGGTGGATATAAAAGTGAAAATGGAACCCTTTATCCAGCTTCAAGGCGTGAATCATCTTCAAAAGAGTTTTCTCTTCGTTTGATTTGTCCTTCTGCAAATATTGGTGGTGTAATTGGAAAAGGGGGTGCTATAATCAATCAAATTAGGCAAGATTCTGGAGCAAGTGTTAAAGTTGATAGCTCTACAACTGATGCTGAAGATTGCATAATATCTATTTCTGCAAAGGAGGTAAAACTAAAAGTGAATCTTTATAAAGTATGAATCTTTTTCTGATTTCTGATGATGATTCTTTAATAATGTGCAGATATTTGAAGACAGTTTTTCTCCAACTATTGATGCAGCAATACGTCTACAATCAAGGTGTAGTGAGAGAGTTGAAAGAGATTCAGGTCTTCTTTCATTTACAACAAGATTACTTGTTCAATCTTCTCACATTGGATCTATAATTGGGAAAGGAGGATCGATAATTTCTGAAATGAGAAGAATCACTCAAGCTAATATTCGTATACTTTCAAAAGAAAACCTTCCAAAAGTGGCTAAACATGATGATGAAATGGTTCAGGTAAGTATTATCTTCTATATTTAATTAAAATATCAGGAAATAACAACGTAATTTTTACTCTTTTTTCCACTTTATTATTTATCCACAATTTTGATATAACAATAAACCTACATCTTTTACTGATAATAGAAATATACTTATATTTTCTTTAGGGTTAATCTCATAAAAGAATTCATATTTTGTGTTTTTATTGTGGATTAAACCTCATCTTTATTTTTTTTAACTGAAAAAGACCTTGTATTTTTTCATTTTTTCTGAAAAAACCCTCGACTTTCTCTTTTTTTTTTTTTTTTTCCCAAAAAAAACCCTCAACCTTATAACTGTTTCCAAATAAACCCTTATTTTTTTTAGTTTTTCTCGAAAAAACCCTCACATTTTACAAGTTTTTTTTTTTGGAAAAAAATGACTAAAAGGGCCAGATCAGAAAAAATGAAAAAGTGCAAGGTCTTTTTCAAGAAAATAAATAAAGTTGAGGTTTAATCTGGAAAAAAACACAAAATATAAGGTCTTTTATGAGATTAACCCTTTTCTTTACGCATAAAATAGGAAAACATACATGCATTTCAATACCAATAATATCAATCTACTTCTTCTTCTTCTACTCTAATAAATAAAGATCATTTTTGCCACATGTCACATTCTCCTTCATTTTGCCACATGTCATTTTGTGGTTATTTTAAATTAATTTGTATTCCACGTGTCATTTTCTAGGATTTTTTATTTTTTATTTTATATTAAATTCCACATGCCATTAGTTTCCTTTGTTTATTCATCAAAATTATTTGTTTATATTTTGATAAGATTTGTGGAGATGTTGATGATGTGAAGGATGCACTTGTACAAGTGGCATCAAGATTGAGGGCAAATCTTTTTGATAGAGAAGGGGTATTTTCGTCTTTTGTTCAAGTTCTTCCGTATCTTCCTATAGCATCTCCTGAAGTTTCAAGATATGAAAGTAGAGATTCCAAAGGTCATGGACACAGATATGGTGATTCATATGACTTCCCACCTCATGATGGATATGGAAGCTATGCTCCCTCACATGTATTAAACCCTAAACCCTAAAAAGATGGATTATGATTAATTTCTATTTATATATTTATATATTTAATTTGGTAGGGACGAAGTGGTGGGCCCGGTGATGGTTATGGATCATCTTATGGCGGTAGTAGTTATTCTCCAAGACGTAGTGGTGGTGGTTCTCGGTAAGTAAATTCTTTGTAAAATGACAATCCTGCCCTCCGAAGTTTCTATTTGTCAAGACTTAAGATGGATTAGGGATTATGTCATTACTCATTACTAATTATGATGATGATGATAGCAACAAAGTCAATATATGAATGAAAGGGTGGAGGGCAAAATAGTCATTTTACAAGGGCTTAAGATGGTGACCAAAAATGAAATTTTTTTTTTGGGTGGTGGCAGGAGGTTATCTAGGCATGATAAAAGCCCTACGGGTGGCTTCAGGCGGAGAGGGTACGGTTATTAAAGTCTGTTTGGTGGACCCCACAGGTGAAGGTGAGTTTTTATTCTTTTATATCTCTCAAAATTAAAATAAATAAATAAATAAATAAAAAGGGTATTATTTCATTTTATTCAATGATGTTAAGATGTAGGAAGTTGATAGGCGCCTACTCTACTTACCCAGAAAAGTAACTCTTGAAAACCATTAACCATTAACCTTGTTTCCTTTACATATATGCTTTACTAAACCAGAAGACCAACCCAAGCCAAGCCAAGCCAAGCCAAGACAAGCCGAGCCGAGCCTGAGCCTGAGCCGCAGTCTATACGGAAACCCACCTTATTATGGCTTTGCTTTCAGAACCTTTAATCAAAGATTAGCTTGTTTTGCTAGTTTCTTTACCAATCTTCCAAACAACCTAACCTTGTTCAATGGCATGTTACTTCCATTCCAATCTCTCTCTTGAAGTATTTTCTAAATTTGTCTCTACATTTATATTTCTTTATTTTTATTATGCATGTAATTTATTTTTTTTGGATGGGACTAAAAGTTGCAATTTTTGTCTCTATCACTCCAATGCATGACAGACAGTCATGTTATGTCATAACAAATCAGGTTTTAATGAGGGAGAAATCTTTATTAAATTCACAAGTTCTCGAGGCTTTTGATGCTTTTAAAAAAAATTAATTTTGCAAATGATCATTGCTACTTGATCAACGACAATTCGAAGTGAAGGATTTTAGTGCTACATTTTACTGTTTTTTCTTTGTCTTCCTAATATATGTTGTTTAGTTTATAGGTGGATATTGACATTGTATAACGAATACAAGTAAATATATTTAAGGTTTCATTTATAAATGTTGTTTTACATGTAGTTTTAAAATTTGAAATGTAATGTAAATGAATTATTGAACTTAAAATATAAATCGATAAAAACGCTAACCAGCTTTTATGTAGTTTAATTATAAACATTTAGACCACACTTCAACAATCAACTAGAATCACCAAAGGGCTCGTGCTTGGAATTAAAAGCTGTAGACAGCTCTTCTAAAGACGACGATATTTTTGCAAAATATTTCAATTCCAATAGAAATAGAGGTATATATATTTTGGAAAAGTATTTGGAGATCTTTCAGTGGTAAAATACTTACTTTATTAGTTGTGAAATCGCTTTTTCCGAAAGAATATATATATATATATATATATATATATATATATATATATATATATATATATATATATATATATATATATATATATATATATATATATATATATATATATATATATATATATATATATATATATGTTTTTAAAAGTTGTAACAGCAATTTGCAAATCATGATATTATTATTATCTTTTTTAGAATAAATTATTGAAATATTTATGTGGTTTGTAAAAATTTCACATTTTATCTTTATCTTTTGTTTTGCATGTTGGGCATCCCAACATTTGTTTTTTCTACGTGCTTGCTTGGTTCTGTGTCTATTAGCCGTTAGCCCCCTTAGTCAAAACACTCCACGTGCCTTGCACACCAGGGGCAATTTTGTCTTTTTAATAAAAAAATCTTATAAGAATGTTAATATACATATACGTACGATAAAAAACAAAACCAAGGTGGTTCTCGTTCTCTTCACTGCAACTTCTAGAAAGGAAATAAAATAACAATTACTTGCAACAACCCCTACCAAAACCAAATAATATTAGTGCTATCATGTTCAATTAACAAAAGAAAGTTAAAAATAAACAATAAACAAGTTCAAGTACATTCTATCTATCTAATATAAAGGAAAAGTTTGAATTGCTATTTAAGTTCATGTCATCACCTAAACAACTTAAAAACCAAGTGCATGAATTGATATTCTCATATTCTACCATCAAGAACCTAAACAAGTTTAATCATTTAGTCAATTAGATACATGTAAAATTTAGTAACAAAATGAAATAATCCTTACCACTGTAGGATCATTCCACTTCGATCTTGAAAGTTCTTGTTTCAAGATAATCTCTTTTACCGACTAGAAAATCTTTCTTCAGTTGTCCAAGGCATGATAGATTCTTTTGAAAGTTCTTGTTTCAGAAACATGATTTGATTCACTTTCCACTTCGATCTTGATTGTGGTGTAAGGGTTACGAGTTTGAAGTTCGAAAACATACTCTCTAAGGCCATCCACAATGAGAGTTGTATAAGGGTTTAATGGAGTAAATGTGAATATAATATAGAGGAGAGAGAGTGTGGAGTTGAATGACCATTGAACGGTTGAATGAAGTTGTAATTGAAAATTTATTAATTTTTTAAGAATTAAAGTGAATGTAGTTGTAATTGAAAATTTATTAATTTTTTAAGAATTAAAGTGAATGTGTATATTCTCTTTCCTAGTTGGCAATCCATACAATTCTCCATGGGTTTAATTCATTGGAGATGGCCTAAGTATAGTATATTGGCTTGCATAATATCATCATATCCCTTGACATGCTTCATGGCCTTGTTTTGGCCCTAAAATCTTTCATCTTTGAAGGGTCTACTTTGATATTCACATTGGAGTTGTTCATGTAAAACTCTTGCAGACACATTGGGGTTACTTTCAACTTGTTGCGCAATTTACTTAGACTAAAAATGTCGAAACCTTTTATGTACAAGCCTTCATAGTCATAGTTTGTGTAACGCTCTCGAATTCCGGCTAGGCATTTAAGGATTATAAATTATAAATATTCGTTTTATTGAACAATTAATCCTCGAATAAGATAATCATAAATAAATAAAAATCCTTCATACATGATAAGAGTTATGTAAATGATATTTATATATTATGTACATGTTTTACGGACAAATATTATGAGCTTATAATATTTGTATAAAACATTATTACAAATTTAATTAATTACGTTAAATAAACGTCAAAAAATAAAAGATTATTTAGGATAAATAGTTTTGACGAAAGTTGTAGTAGTCGTGATGACGATCTCATAGATATAAAGAATGCCTAAATTTGACTTCACATGAAGAAGTTATGATTTTTCTAAGTTTCGAGTTCAACCCTATGCATTAATTTGTGCCGTAAAAAGTGAGATGGAGATCTGTTGCTTTTGAGCCAAAACAATGTAAAGAAGAATCGAAGTACTTGTAAATATGAATTCGTCAATATATAGAAAGTTGAGAATGAAGTTCAAATGAAGAAATTACGAATTTTGCAAGAGTTTTTAACAGTGTAAGCCTATATAAAATATAAGATAAAAATAAAATGAGAATTAGCTGTTGAGATCTAAATGAATGTTGTAGTAATCGTCAATACAAAACCGGGGATATAAACAATTTTGAAAACAAATCTCCTATGTGAGAGCTATGATTTTTTGAAAATTGTAAACAATACATGCGTATGATGACGTGGCCCAACAAGAAAGAGCCACGTGGCAAAGGCGACAACCCCTTCTTTCAACCGACCAAACGATGTGGGCCATCGAGAATACGACACGTGACACCATAAGAGTTGAGCACGAGGGCACGACACGCAACACACTTTCTGCTCAGGTGCCACCCTATAAATAACAAGCCTCATTTCACTTCTTTCTTGCTTATTTCGTGTTTCTCTCTCTAAAAATCTGACTTTTTGGAGTCTCTAAGTGTTTGCAACGAGACTTTGCGGCGATAGAAAACCCGATTGAAATAAGTGTTCGGTGTCGAAGTTTTGCCTGCGACTTTCCGAAATATTGTTAGAAAACTCTATAAGTTAAGCTGCATATACTGCGCTTTAAGTGTAACTTATATTTATATTCATAGTCGTTATTATGAATTTATAAATAAGATTTATCAGTGATTCCAAGCCAAAATACTTATTGATCTACTTAGAGAGTGATGTCTAGGCTAAATCTAGTGAGGTATTTAAAGTGGATTTTTCAAACAATATACTCTGTATTCTAAATAGATCCTATATGTGATATGATCTTACCTGGTTATTCTTTATTTGATAGAACTTGAAGTATTCATTGAGATTATGGAGGAATCTGGAAATAGATAATATAACCTTATAAATACGAACGAATACTGAGACGTAGTAATATTCGTATTTAGGTTGTTCAAAAGGGATAAGCTGAAGTATTAGCCAACGAGCTAGCTTTCTCGTGGATCTTCCGCTTCAATCAAGTGAGTGCATAGTTACTTTCATGAACATGATTTTAATACAAAAATTTACTAAAAATATTAAATATTTGTTGAAAGTTATATGTGAATTAAATGCTTATTATCTACAATATGTGTTAAATATATATTTGATGACATATATTGTACGAACTAGATATGGTTATATATGTGTATATGATATTATTACATGATAGATGTATTATTACTGAAAAGATTAATGTATATTAAATACCTATGCCCCGTGTTAAATATATGCACTAAATTAGGATATTGCTATCTAAACATAGTTGGTATTGGAAGTTGATTATAGGGATTGTAGTCTAGTCTAGTTTTTAAACTTGAGACATATAATGGATGTTTAGATCCAATTAAGTTGGATAATAGTATAGTTGTATATTGTATTGCGATAGTATGGCATAAACAAAAAAATGGTTTTGGATGTTGATTACTAGCATTATAGTGTTGCCTAGTACCAAACTTAACCAATCTCCGTGTACCGTTTTGACGTGATTAATTTTAACTATGTAGTTGATTTTTCTCTTTATAAAATCTATAACTCTCTTCTTCGGAGTCGACTTTTTACAAATCTTATATCCTTGAGATCAAGTTAATAAGTACTATCCAAGTATGTTAACTGAATCGAAAAACGTCACAACTTTTTGATCTCTAATTTTTAGAGCATAATGGATGATTTTTAGCAAAAAATGTAACAACATATCTGATTCTTATTATCTTAAAAATTGAATATTACAATGCTTTCTATTACATTTATTTTCCTATTATTTCCTAACGGTGACTAGTGACGGATTTTTCAGGATTGTCATAAATTCTATGATGGAAACCTCCATCTCTAAGGAAGATATGGTTTCTTAATATGTTATTTATTTTCTCCTGATTTAAATAAGATATTCGGTTTGTTAAGCTTCACTAAGCTGATTTCTCTTTTGTTTATATGTGTTTATATGATGAAAGGGAGTCGTTAGTTTGAAACCAGTGTGCAATTGGTGTTCTTTCAATGTTTTTTCTAAAATTTTGGATTTCTAAGTTATGTATTGTAAACCGATGCTGTATCTGTCAAAGTTGTTACTTTAGGGATTTGATTTTGCGTATTATTTCTTCTACTAAAATGGAGATAGTCAAGCATACCAATTATATACAAAATATGATGTAATGTGTATGGAATTGAATCTAATGAACCGTGAATTATTAATCAATTTGAAGAAATATCGTCTAGTATGAGTTGAGTCTGATAAACCTGAAATGATAATTTATGCCCGATATGCTTGGTGTTTCAACCGGATTTAATGGAGAAGAGAATGACATTGTTACACTTTGGTCCCAAAATATCATAAATGTGAAAGTTTTATCGTGTAATTTAAACAACGGGTAAGGTACCAACTACAAAAGAAATTTAAACCATATGGACTATTCGTGTAATTAAGAATAACTTCTTAACAGAAGAATGGTTAAAAGCTAACGATAATGACTTAATTGATATGTACATTAAAAATCAGATGATCTATCTTGCAAAAAAAATGGTCAAATTAGACAAAACACTTAAGTTCATTTTCTATAAATATATTACTACAATATAACCAAATAGTTATTACATTTTATAATAACCTAGTCGTATATAATAAACTAATGAATAAACATGAAACATGAAAGACTAAAAGCAACAGACCAAACTTTGACAGTATTTTGGTGTAAATCAAATTTGGTGTTATACCGAAGCTTCGACATTATTTTGGCGTAAATCAAATTTGGAGCTTTGACATTATTTTGGTGTAAATCAAATTTGGTGTTATAATGTATTATTTTATCTGAACCGATTCAAACCGAACGTTTGATTTGGTCGGACCGAGAACAGGGGGTGATAGCCGTTCAAAAATCGGGTTGAACAGGTGTGATAGAACCGATTTATTGGATTTGGATAGTTGGATTTTAGTTTACCAGTTAAATTAACTGTCCATTTTCAAGGCAAATTGAACATCTCGATTGAACATATTAGTCTGAATTTACACAACTTGTAGGCAGACGCGTCCACTGCCAGATGTAAGAAAATTCTTAGTTTTTTTATATATATGTACGTAGGAAAAGGAAAAATATAACAAAATTATAGAAACTGGGTTAAACCGGTGGTTGAACCTAACGAACCCAAAACCGAATCATCATACCAGTTCAATTAAAAAACTCATTTTTAAAACATTGCTTTTTACTCATTTCCACTACCGTAGTGCTTCAATTGACGAGGCTGGAGCAAAAATCTAATGTATTGCTCCAAAGTTTTATTTAAGGAGGGAAAAGAAAAGGAAAGAAAAGAAAAGAGAGCGTTAGAAGATAGAGAAATGAAAATAAAGAAAATTTATACTAATCTCCTGGATAAGAAAAAAGTAAGAGAAATGATAGGAAAATCGTTCATTTTTTTCTCTAGTTTTATTTCTTTTGAGCGTAAATAAAAGATCCCTTATAATTCCAATTTCCAAAATCGCAAGCGTTCCTTGTCCCTGTCTCCCATAAACGAAGAAGAAGCCAAGGTATATATCCGAATTTTCATAATAACTTTCGTCACATCTGTTATTTCTCTTTTACGATTGTTCACGACATGCAATCCAGATCCATAATTATATGCTTAATCGGTTTTCGACATTGTTGTTACTTGTATGGTTTTAGTTTTTGTAATGTAATTACTCGAATTTGGTTACATTACGAATTCACTTTTATTGATCGAAATCGAAGCGTCTTCTCAGATTGTAGTAATATGGTCATTCATTCTCTTTCCTGAAATGCATGCATACAACATTAAATATATACAAAGAAAATTTCGTATTGATTTTCTTACAGTAAATTAATTTAGTTTCGAAATGGAATTGTGCCTTCATTTTCATGTGCTGATTTTCTCACAGTTTCCAAATTACAAACCGACACATTCCATTAAAAAGAAAAAGAAACCCTTTTTTGCGTCATATGGAGGGATCAAGAAACAGCCATGGAAAGCGTTCCAATTCTCATTCTAACCACAACGATAATGGAAGAACCAAACGAGGAAACATTGGTGACGAAAGTGGAAAGAACTTAATCAATTCAGATTATACTGTATTCTGATACTTATGCCCTGCTGAGAAACTTATGAGCATAATAGGAGGATGTTGTAAGATTCTCATAAAATTAGAATCCGAAACTAATTCAACAATCGATTTTACTGATAAAGTGTTTGGATGTGGAGAACGTTTTATTACTATCTACAACACAAATGATGAAACAAACGACTTTGATGGAATAGAAACTGATCAACGAGTTTGTCCATCACAAGATGCCCTTTTCAAAGTACATGACATAGTAGTAGATGATGAAGTAGGGCCCGATGAGGTTGATGACATGACACCACAAGTTACAACTCGTCTCCTTGTCTCATCTGATCAAATCGGATGTGTTATTGGAAAAGGTGGAGAAATTCTTCAAACTATAAGGACCAAAACCGGTGCTCAGATTCTTATTATGAATGATAATCATTTGCCTACGTGTGCATTAAGCAATGATGAACTCATACAAGTAAGCTTACATTTCTTGTTATGTCATGTTTAACAGTTTAAGATTATGTGTCATTGAATCATTTGTTGTGATTGGATTCGGATATCTGGTGAAGCATCTGTTGTAAGAAAAGCATTATTTCAAATAGCATCACGTCGCCATGAGAACCCATCAAAATCTCAACATTTACGTGCTCCCTTCATTTACCCTCCTATTATGGAAACGCCAGGTGGCGCACAAATTATGGGATCAACTCCACCTGTTAATGCGAAGGGTGAATCATTTTCAAAAGATTTTTCTCTTCTTTTGATTTGTCCTTCTTAAAGTGTTGGTTTTGTAAGTGGCATAGATCGTGGATTAATCAACGATATTAGTCAAAAATATGGAGCAAGTGTGAAAGTTAACCCCCCAACAAATTGGGGTGAAGATTGCATAGTATCTATCTATCACTGCGGAGGAGGTAATTTTTTTTTATTTTTTCCTTTTGCCACGTCACATTTCCAGTTAACTTTTATCTAACAATTACCTATTATTACAAACTTTCTCTAATCATAAACTTTTTTTCATCTTCATCCACATGAAATGTTCTATAAATCCCTCTCATCTAATTTATCATTGTTAAAGTATGAATCTTTTTCTCATGATGATTCTTTTATGTACATATCTCTAATCACATATATTCTCCAACTATTGAAGCAACAATATGTCTACAAATGAGGAGTAATTTGAGGGATAAAAGTGACCTCTATTCAGGTTTTATTTCATATACCACTCAATTACTTGTTCCCTCTTCTCATGTTGCCTCTATAATTGGGAAAGAAGGCTCCATAATTTCTGAAATTAGTAGAGTCACTCATGCCGATATTCAAATACTTTCAAAAGAGTACCTTCCAAAAGTGGCCAAACACTATCATGATGAAATGGTGTAGGTATATATCTCTATATTTAATTAAAATATCAGCAAATTGCATGAAATAACACATTATATTTTATCCATAATAGCAAGAAACTTACGTTTAAATAACCATAATAGATATACACTTGCATGTTTTACTGATAATAGCAATATGTAGCTCATAATACCAACATTCTTGCATTATCTTTACACAAACAATGTAACTTTCATTTCATTACCAATAATAGCAATATGTAACAAACAAAGTACAATGTCCATATTTGTAGCAAAATGTAAGTACATTGCTATTGTAGATAAAGAAACCTAAGTACAATTTCTATTATCACTAAATAAATGTAAGTAGGTTACAATTATGAGTAAAAAGTAAAACTACATTGTAAAATATTCATATATAGAGAATTAGATAGAGATGGAGCATACCATGATGAGTGTTGACCCTTTTTTGTTAATTTTTCTTCTATAAGATTTGTGGAAGATATGCCTGTGTGTTGAATGCATTTCGACACGTGGCATCAATATTGAGGGAAAAAGTTTTTGATAGAGAATGGGAAAATTTAGCTTTTGGTCAGGCTTTTAAGTATATATTAGCACCTGAAGTTTCAAAGTATGAAAGTGGAGATTCGAAAGGGAATGGACATTCTTATTCTAGCAGATATGGAACCTATGGTGGTTCGTAGGTACTTAACCCTAAAATTTAAACAATAAACATTCAAAAAATTAAGTCCTGTATGATTTTTGTTTGGTTAAAGTGTTTTATGCACAATGTATTTTTCTTTTCATAGATCGCTTGAATAAGACTAAATGACCATGTCACACCCCAAAACCAAGAACAGCGGAAACATTCTGGGGCGGAGGACGTCATGTACATTATCACAACAATGAAAAGTAGTAAACAAGAAACAAAATCATCCATTGCATTAATAATATAATTTTAATACAAGTGTTCTGTCAAATTATAATAGACACTAAAGTATAATCAAAATGAAAGATGAGTCTTGAACGAGCTTCATCTTCTCTAAACCTTGCATCGGTACCTGTCTACTGTTGATCTGAGGATACAAGTTATTTTGAAAGAGAGTATCAGCTTTAAAGCCGATGAGATCATAAGTATTAATGTGTCTTAATTTGTATGTAAGTATTTGTTTGACATTTAATGAAAGACTTGAAAATGTTTTGAAAGAAAGTTTGTGTAAGTATGAAAATGTTTGTAAAACAACTGTAAACGTTTGAAAAACCCTAGAAATCCCTATAATTCCTACTATATTAAAAGGGAGTCTTCTACCAAGACCCAACTGTTCTAAATGTAGTCTTCTACCAAGACTTAACTGTTTTATATGTTCGTTTCTTGTAAAAGTGAGTAATTTTCCCAAGTGTAACTATCATTAACAAAATATAGTTTGTACATTAATGTTTAAGTGAAATGATCACTAAATATATGTAAAGGGTGAATTAATGTAGTACTGTAGTGTTGTATTATAGGAACTACTGCTGTACTAACTGCCTTAAACCAGATTTATATTAAGGTATTATGTGATTAATTGTACCATACTATCGACTAAGTAACACGACAAATGTAGGTCGTAAAAAGGTATGACGTTTGGCACCCGCAGACCTGCAGGTCCGGCTGTAGCTAGCAGCAAGGTGTAGGATAGTCAATCCAGTATAGATCTATACGCAAACTCACGTTCTCCTTCCAAGAGACTCTGGCTACAACTCGGGCCATGACATTGAAGGCATGCTCCGATACAGTGGATCACAATTATGTTAACGTATTCATGTATATGTAATGTATTGTTAATCGTTCTACGTGTGCTAGCTGTAATGTGTGTTCTCTCTCTGTCTAGCAGGTATAGCAATGTACTGTAATGTTCTACGTGTGCTAGCTATAATGTGTGTTCTCTCTCTATCTAGCATATATAGTAATGTACTGTGTGTACTAGCTGTAATGTATGTTCTCTCTATCTAGCAAGTATTGACTCATGAATGAACTGACTCATTGTATGATATCGCGTTCTAGTAATAGTTCTAGTATCTTCCTAAACTACCCATATGGTAGCTTACTAGTAATTTAACTGGTACGTATGAACATGGATGTATACCCTTGCTACCCAAGGGCATTGGATGAACTGGAAGTACCTTTATGACTATATATGTACATATGATATATAACTAATATTTAAACAACCTTCGGACGGATACCCGATGTCCCACCATACCACATCTCAAGCGCGAAAAGGAAATAGGGTGGATAGCCTTCCTAAGTCTTTTAAACATTTCTTATATAACTATACATATATAGGCATGCAATTAATAATATAAAAGCATAAAATAAGTTTTATTATATAAGAAAAGAGTGACTTGATGTCAATCTATAAAACGGTTTGAAAGCATGGGTTTGATAAAACAGTTTAAGTATAAAGAAACATTTGTTTGAAACACAATTGTAAATGAGTTTGAAATGACACATACAAAGTAAAATGTATAGTTTAATAAGGAGTTTTAAACATATAAAGTGTTTATGAAGAACATTTGAAGGAAACTGTTTGGTAAAACGGCTAATGAGTAGCCAATCATTTGAATGCTGCTTATTAATCACATATGATTGATATAATAACTAGCATGATTCTACTTGTATCCCCTGATAAAGCATTTAAAAACATATAAAACATTGATTTAGGGCTATGAACTCACCTGTTGCGAGTGGATCGGAAGAAAGTGTCGGATAAGTGCTTGGTGTCAAGTGAAGACTTAGACACACACAAAGATCCTAATTACATTTGAGGACATATGTATATAAACAATTAGTATTTAAACAACTAATAAACAATTCAAGACACTCTAGGACATGACAAACACTTTGTATAAGTGTTATAAGTGCTAAGGAGTGCATCTGTGACATCCCCAAAATCTCGGCCAGAAAAGACCGATTTTCATTTATGCTTTTAAATAATTTCAGAGTAAATCCTTTTGATTTGAAAGAGTTGTGGAATTTGTTCCCAAAACAAAACATGATAAAATAATATTTATCAAAGCATTTCATCAAGAGATGCATTTTCATTATATAATCAAAACTCGGGATGTCATGTTCCGATACAGACCATAAAGCATAAACGATAACATTACAAGTCATTCAAAAAACATGTACATATATAGACTTGTAAACAAAACAACTTGATGATTCAACCATCTTATGCCCTCGCGCCACTACCTGTAATACAAATAAAACTGAGTGGGTCAGGCTCACTCAGTTTTATTTGTATTACAGGTAGTGGCGCGAGGGCATAAGATGGTTGAATCATCAAGTTGTTTTGTTTACAAGTCTGTATATGTACATATTTGTTGAATGACTTGTAATGTTATCATTTATGCTTTATGGTCTGTATCGGAACATGACATCCTGAGTTTTGATTATATAATGAAAATGCATCTCTTGATGAAATGCTTTGATAAATATTATTTTATCATGTTTTGTTTTGGGAACAAATTACGCAACTCTTTCAAATCAAAAGGATTTACTCTGAAATTATTTAAAAGCATAAATGAAAATCGGTCTTTTCTGGCTGAGATTTTGGGGATGTCACAGTTGGTATCAGAGCGATAAAAAGTTAGGCGAGAACGGACGTCAAACGAAGAAGTTATGAATTTATAACGAAGTTTTTCTGTCGCGGCCTATTAAAAATAAATAATAAAAATAAATTCAAAATTAGCCGACGGAGTCTAAACGAAAGTTGTAGAGCGTAGTCTCACCTTCGCGTGGATATAAAGAACGTCGAAAACAGAGTTCGTATGAAGAAGATATGAATTTCCGAAGTTTATTAAATATTTTGTATTTAAGTTAAATCTTTAAATCCGGCATTATCCGAAGAGGAGTCAGCAATCCGATCCGAAGTACGCCCCGCGTACTCCGAAGATGTTGACACTCGCAGCTAGTGGCTTCGGATGACGAACGCAGTGATGATTTCGGACCTGTACGCCCCGCGTACTCCGAGGCTCCAGCCTCCTATAAATAGGATGCGAGGGCAGCTGGTTCTTTTGTTCATTTTCTCTCTTCTCTCTCCCGTTTTGCATCGATTTGCATGCCAGAAATACCCCGAAGCCTCGGTATTATTCTCGAGCCCCGAGGCAAGTCCCGAGATCCCGAAGATCCCGAGAAGTGCGGTTCCCGAGCCGAAGCTCTGCCCGCGAGAAGTTTGATTTTTGTAGAGATCTTCCAGATCTGCTGGGATTACTACTTCTACAAGCCGTAGTGCTGTCCGATCATCTTCTGATCAAGTGAGTGTATACTACCTTTCATAAACACGATAATAATACAAGTATGGTTAGAGTGTATTAAGTATATTGTTGTTTATGTGTATAATTTTGTTGTTATAAGTATGAATGTATATTCATTCTCTTCTATCTCATAGATCTGATTTACTTTCTATGAAATACGTGTTATGTGGGTGTGCCTCATCTGTTATGTGGAATATGTATTGAATGGAAATGATATACAGGTTTTAAACTATGTATGAAAATATATATTTTTATCTACTAATATGTTGGGTAGAACATGGGTAGATAGTTGGTGTGTAATAAACAGATGAGAGACCTCGATGTTGTTGTTGTTGATCTAGTTATTCAGCGGAGTATGGATAACGACCACGGACTCTTTCTAGACAGTCCAGTGGAACGCTAGCAGGTTCATAACCTGTAGGTGTTGTGAACGATGTGTTCACCGGTGTACTCTATCCCCCTCATGGTTGCCTTTAGGATATCTATCGTTGAGGAAACCCCTTAACAGTGATGTCCGTCCCGATGAAAATCCTAGATTAGGTCCCTTGAGATAGATGTTGTTTTAGGGACGTAAAGTGAGGATAACGGGAATGGGTAATCGGGATAGTGATTGGTTGGTGAAATTAAATATAATTTATTTATTGTGGGTTGAAAACCCTATATGCTCACCAGGCTCCCAAGTCTGACCCACTCAGTTTTATTTGTATTGCAGGTAGTGGCGCGAGGGCATAAGATGGTTGAATCATCAAGTTGTTTTGTTTACAAGTCTGTATATGTACATATTTGTTGAATGACTTGTAATGTTATCGTTTATGCTTTATGGTCTGTATCGGAACATGACATCCCGAGTTTTGATTATATAATGAAAATGCATCTCTTGATGAAATGCTTTGATAAATATTATTTTATCATGTTTTGTTTTGGGAACAAATTACGCAACTCTTTCAAATCAAAAGGATTTACTCTGAAATTATTTAAAAGCATAAATGAAAATCGGTCTTTTCTGGCCGAGATTTTGGGGATGTCACAGTTGGTATCAGAGCATTAGTTTAAGCGAACTAGGAATTTGTTGGATTTCTAGACTTAAACTTAGAATGCTAAGTGGATATTGTGAGTTGTGTGTCTGTTGGATTTTAGACACGAGCACTAGTTTATTTTAGGAAAGTTGCCTAAAATGCTTTTATGTGCTAAATGTTATATGTTGCCATATATGATATTAATTGTTCGGATCTACGGTCTGTTGCCAACCGGATCTGGAAACCTTATGTGTGTAGGATTCTAAGCGTGTGCCTACGTTATTAGAACTAGCATGTAAACATTTCGGAGTAATAAGGATGAATTGAATGTCTATCGTGAATGAGGATCTAATTTCACCTTATTCGGTGTGTAGATCAAAAATGGTGAGAACAAGGAGTGGCGTTGGAAACGTGGATGAAAACAGGAATCAACCGCAAGTTATTGAGCAAATACCTGTTGTAGCAGCAGCACCATAACCAATAACAATGGCTGCGGTGCAAGCCATGATTCGGGCTATGCTAGCCGAACAAAGGGAGGAGATGCGACAGATGTTGCATGATAATAGGGATGAACCTATCATACCAATTGAGCAACCCGAATTGATTCCCAAGCAATCGGAGGAAGGGAACAATAGTCATATTATGAGTCAAGTTGGGACTCAAGGAGAACGAAGGAACGTTCCGGAAAGGAGAAACAACAAGGATGGGCGAATGTACAGGAATTTCTTGGGCGCCAAACCGCCAAGTCTTTCTGGAAGCCCAAAGCCTGTTGAGATAATGGATTGGATCTCCGAGATGGAGATGGTATTTGAAAGTTGCGACTGTAGCAACAAACAGAAGACCGTCTTTGCAGTTAGACAACTGAAGACTGGAGTCTTGAGTTGGTGGAAGTTGTTCGCAGATACTATGCCACGAGGAGAAGCCCTGAAAATGTCATGGGAGGAGTTCTTGGAGCAACTAAGGGTGCAGTATTGTTCAGAGATAGATCTGATTGATCTGAACAATGAGTTCCAAAACTTGAAGAAGGGGAAGATGAGCATAGACGACTATGCTACTGCATTTACTGAGAAAATGAAGTTGTTTCCGTACCTAGTGCCAATAGAACTCTCCAAGATTGAGAGGTTTGCTAATGGACTGCCTGCCGACTTTGGTCCGACAGTCAAGATGGCAACTACTCTGAAAACGGCTGTTCGTGCAGCAAAGAATGTGGAGGCCCAGCAGAAGGAAAAGGGTCCGGAAAGGATAGATGTTGGTGAAAAGAGGATGTTCGATGGAACTTTAGGATCCAACAAGAAAAACAAGTTCTCGAAGTCTGGTTCGAGGGGAGGTGGAGGCGAAGCGAAATGGTGCGACAAATGTAAGAAGAAGCATCATGGAAAATGTGAGGTGGCGAACATATGCTACAAGTGTGGAAAGCCAGGGCACTATGCCAATGAATGGACCCTCTCTAAGAAAGTTTGGTATGGTTGTGGTGAGGAGGGACACATGTCGAGGGACTACACGAAGAAGAAGGAGGCAGCTAGACCCAACATTCCGCCAAAGCCGAAGGCAAGAGCATTCCAGATGACACTGGAAGCTGCTAAAGATGAAGCTGATGTCGCTTCAGGTATCTTTCTCGTTAACGAATTGCCTGCCCAAATTTTATTTGATTCTGGAGCCAACTACTCCTTTATTTCGCATGAATTTCGTAGGAAACTAGCTTTGCCTGTTGATAGACTAGATAATGCCTTACTAGTCGAAGTTGCTAGTGACAAGTTTGTACCTGTTAGCCATCGTATGAAAAACATCTTAATTGATCTGAATGAGAATAAGTTCCACGAGGAATTATTGCCAATCGAACTTAATGGTTTCGACATCGTATTGGGAATGGATTGGCTTAGCGCCAACGATGCCGAAATTTTATGCAAGAAGAAAATAGTCAAAGTAAACCCGCCTGGGAAAGATTCGTTTATGGTGAATGGGGACAAACGCAGAGTGAATTCTGGAATCATTTCATTGATGAAAGCTAGAAAATGTTTGACCAAGGGGTGTACATCATATCTAGCATTCTTGATTGATGCTAAGAAGGAAAAGAAGGTGATGCAGAATATTCCAGTTGTGTGTGATTATCCGGAAGTATTTCCCGAAGATCTTCCTGGATTACCGCCTGATAGACAAGTGGAATTCCGTATTGACTTGTTGCCAGGAACAACGCCAATTACGAAAGCACCTTATCGATTAGCACCGACGGAGATAAAGGAGCTAATGATGCAACTTCAGGAGTTATTGGACAAAGGTTTCATTAGACCTAGTTCGTCACCCTGGGGAGCTCCGATGTTATTTGTAAAGAAGAAAGATGGAAGTATGAGCTTGTGAATTGATTACAGAGAGTTGAACAAGGAAACAATAAAGAATAGATATCCGTTGCCAAGGATTGATGACCTGTTTGATCAATTGCAAGGTTCGAGCTATTTCTCGAAGATCGATCTAAGGTCAGGATATCATCAGCTGAAAGTAAGAAAGCAGGATATAGAGAAAACTGCATTCAGAACGCGATATGGACACTACGAGTTCTTGGTTATGTCGTTTGGACTAACCAATGCTCCAACAACATTCATGGATTTAATGAATAGGGTTTGTAATCCGTTCCTTGATAAATCCGTGATAGTGTTCATAGATGACATTCTGATTTATTCGAAAGGCCAAGAGGAGCATGGCAGACACTTGCGAGAAGTGTTAGAAGTCTTGAAGAAGGAGAAGCTGTATGCAAAGTTCTCCAAATGTGATTTTTGGATTCGTGAAGTCCAATTCTTGGGTCACGTGGTCAACCAAGAAGGTATAATGGTTGATCCAGCAAAGATTGAAGCTGTGATGAAGTGGGAACAACCGAAAAGTCCCACGGAGATTCGAAGCTTTTTGGGATTAGCCAGATATTACTGAAGGTTTATCCAAGGCTTTTCTTCGATCGCTACTCCATTGACAGCTTTGACCCACAAAGGAGCTACTTATGCTTGGAATGATAAGCATAAAGAAGCATTCGAGAAGCTAAAGAAGAAACTATGCGAGACACCTATACTTTCTCTACCCGATGAAGTTGAAGACTTCGCCGTTTATAGCGATGCGTCTGGGGTTGGATTGGGTTGTGTTTTGACCCAAAGAGAAAAGGTGATAGCATATGCGTCTCGACAGCTGAAAGAGCATGAAAAGAATTACCCGACTCATGATTTGGAGTTGGCAGCGGTAGTTTTTGCTCTGAAAATATGGAGGCATTACCTCTATGGCACGAAGTGCAAAATTTTCACTAATCATAAGAGTCTCCAATATCTCTTTAATCAGAAAGAATTAAATATGAGGCAACGACGCTGGCTAGAATTACTTAAAGACTACGTCTGTGAGATACTTTACCACCCCGATAAAGCTAATGTTGTTGCTGATGCTCTCAGTCGGAAAGTCAATCTTGAAAGGAAAAGGCCAAGAGCATTGAGAATTGAAGTTGTCTCGACCATTGTGGAAAGTATAAAGAAAACTCAAGAGGAAGCTTCTGAAAAGAATGACCGAAAGGAGGAACGTTTGGGCAAAACGTTGGTATTCGGTGTAAACAGTCATGGACTGAAGGTGTTCCAAGATCGGATTTGGATACCTAAGATAGGAGGAGTCAGAGATCTTCTGATGGAAGAAGCTCACAAGACCATGTACTCGATTCATCCGGGTAGCACTAAAATGTATAGGGACCTGAAACCCTACTACTGGTGGCCGACGATGAAGCTTGATGTTGCAAAGTATGTGGCTGAGTGTGTGACTTGCGCGAGAGTAAAGACACAACATCAGAAACCGTACGGGAGTTTAGAACCTTTTCCCGTGCCAATGGGTAAGTGGGAAGACATTGATATGGATTTTGTCACTAAACTGCCCAGAACAAAGAATGGTCACGACATGATTTGGGTGGTCGTTGATCGATTCACTAAGACTGCGCATTTCATAGCGGCCAAGGAGAAATGGTCTATGGAGAAGCTTGCGAATTCTTACGTGAAGGAAATTGTGAGGCTTCACGGTGTTCCGTTAACGATTGTGTCGGATCGTGATAGCCGTTTCACCTCGAGGTTTTGGAAAAGTCTACAAGAGGAATTGGGTACCAAGTTGTGTTTAAGTACAGCTTACCATCCGCAGACTGATGGTCAGAGCGAACGAACGATACAAACACTTGAAGATATGCTGAGAGCATGTACCTTGGAATTCCTAGGTAATTGGGGTGAACATTTACCTTTGGTAGAATTTTCCTACAATAATAGTTCCCACTCGAGCATTAAGATGGCACCTTACCAAGCTTTGTATGGACAGAAGTGTCGTACGCCGTCTTGTTGGCTTGAGGCTGGGGAAAAGCAGTTTATGGGACCGGAGTTGGTTCATCAAACTGCTGAAAAGTTGAAAATAATTAGGGAAAGAATGTTAGCAGCTCAGGATCGTCAAAAGAGCTATGCTGACAAGAAGCGAAGACCAATAACTTTTGAGGTTGGGGATTCAGTTTTGCTTAAAGTCTCGCCGTGGAAGGGACTTATAAGATTTGGTAAAAGAGGAAAGTTGAGTCCAAGGTTTATTGGACCGTTTAAAGTTCTTCAGAGGATTGGGAACCAAGCTTACAAGCTCGAACTACCAGAAGAACTGAATGGAATTCATAACACTTTTCATGTGTGTTATTTGAGGAAGTTCACGGGAGAAGTTCCAGACATAATTCCAATTTCTGAATTGAGAATTGATGAGAACAAAAGGTTGATTGAGGAACCAGAGGCAATTGTTGACCGAAAGACTAAGAAATTGCGACGCAAGATGGTTGGGTTAGTGCTTGTCCGATGGAAACACACGAATGGGCCGAATCTCACCTGGGAGACAAAGAGTGACATGATGGGTCGCTATCCGCATTTGTTTGTTGATGTGTGATTCCGGGGACGAAATCATTCTAAGGTGGAGAGAATTGTAACGCCTGTGTTTCCGGGCTTGCCATTTTTAGCAATGTAATAGTCTAGGTTAACCTTTGTAACCCGTTTCGAAATAATAAGAGTGTATTATTTAAGTATTATGTGTTTTATGCTTAATTGCTTAATTATGTGGTTTGATTAATTAAGAATAAAAATAAGCGTCAAAATTTAAGTGTAAAATAAACTTAATATCTTTGGATAATGTTGTAGTAGTTGAAACGAGGTTTCCGAATATATATAGAACGCCCAAATCTGACTTCGTATGAGGAAGTTATGATTTATTGAAGTTTAGACTTAGCGGTATGCAGCCTGAAATACTCGATTTGAGATCGAGCGGTTTTTAGCCGAAGCAATCTAAACGAGGATCGAAGGTCTCGTTGTTGGTATCAAAGCGATAAAAAGTTAGGCGAGAACGGACGTCAAACGAAGAAGTTATGAATTTATAACGAAGTTTTTCTGTTGCGGCCTATTAAAAATAAATAATAAAAATAAAGTCAAAATTAGCCGACAGAGTCTAAACGAAAGTTGTAGAGCGTAGTCTCACCTTCGCGTGGATATAAAGAACGTCGAAAACGGAGTTCGTATGAAGAAGATATGAATTTCCGAAGTTTATTAAATATTTTGTATTTAAATTAAATCTTTAAATCCGGCATTATCCGAAGAGGAGTCAGCAATCCGATCCGAAGTACGCCCCGCGTACTCCGAAGATGTCGACACTCGCAGCTAGTGGCTTCGGATGACGAACGCAGTGACGATTTCGGACCTGTACGCCCCGCGTACAGGCGTACGCCCCACGTACTCCGAGGCTCCAGCCTCCTATAAATAGGATGCGAGGGCAGCCGGTTCTTTTGTTCATTTTCTCTCTTCTCTCTCCCGCTTTGCATCGATTTACGTGCCAGAAATACCCCGAAGCCCCGGTATTATTCTCGAGCCCCGAGGCAAGTCCCGAGATCCCGAAGATCCCGAGAAGTGCGGTTCCCGAGCCGAAGCTCTGCCCGCGAGAAGTTCGATTTTTGTAGAGATCTTCCAGATCTGCTGAGGATTACTACTTCTACAAGCCGTAGTGCTGTCCGATCATCTTCTGATCAAGTGAGTGTATACTACCTTTCATAAACACGATAATAATACAAGTATGGTTAGAGTGTATTAAGTATATTGTTGTTTATGTGTATAATTTTGTTGTTATAAGTATGAATGTATATTCATTCTCTTCTATCTCATAGATCTGATTTACTTTCTATGAAATACGTGTTATGTGGGTGTGCCTCATCTGTTATGTGGAATATGTATTGAATGGAAATGATATACAGGTTTTAAACTATGTATGAAAATATATATTTTTATCTACTAATATGTTGGGTAGAACATGGGTAGATAGTTGGTGTGTAATAAATAGATGAGAGGCCTCGATGTTGTTGTTGTTGTTGATCTAGTTATTCAGCGGAGTATGGATAACGACCACGAACTCTTTCTAGACAGTCCAGTGGAACGCTAGCAGGTTCATAACCTGTAGGTGTTGTGAACGATGTGTTCACCGGTGTACTCTATCCCCCTCATGGTTGCCTTTAGGATATCTATGGTTGAGGAAACCCCTTAACAGTGATGTTCGTCCCGATGAAAATCCTAGATTAGGTCCCTTGAGATAGATGTTGTTTTAGGGACGTAAAGTGAGGATAACGGGAATGGGTAATCGGGATAGTGATTGGTTGGTGAAATTAAATATAATTTATTTATTGTGGGTTGAAAACCCTATATGCTCACCAGGCTCCCAAGCCTGACTCACTCAGTTTTATTTGTATTGCAGGTAGTGGCGTGAGGGCATAAGATGGTTGAATCATCAAGTTGTTTTGTTTACAAGTCTGTATATGTACATATTTGTTGAATGACTTGTAATGTTATCGTTTATGCTTTATGGTCTGTATCGGAACATGACATCCCGAGTTTTGATTATATAATGAAAATGCATCTCTTGATGAAATGCTTTGATAAATATTATTATTTTATCATGTTTTGTTTTGGGAACAAATTCCGCAACTCTTTCAAATCAAAAGGATTTACTCTGAAATTATTTAAAATCATAAATGAAAATCGGTCTTTTCTGGTCGAGATTTTGGGGATGTCACAGCATCTAAGTGTTGTAGGGTAAGGCTAGTGTGTTTGGGGTTCAAGGAACACTCCTAAAATGAGTTTACTCCCTAAAGACCAACACTCCTTGAGTTTACGGTCGTAAACTCTTGAGTTTATGGTCGTAAACTCCTAAACTTTTGACCATTTGATGTTTTGAAGTCTTCTAAGCTATTCCAAACATTCCTACTTCATGTTTAAGCCTTAGGAAGTGTTGTGTGACATCAAAACACTCCTAAATGGAGTTTACGGTCTAAAGACCATTTCTCCATGAGTTTACTACCTTAAACTCATGAGTTTACTACCTTAAACTCATAAGTTTGGTATTTTGGGGGTTTTCATGTCCAAGCTTAATCATGGCACTAGTCTAGGTTAGATTTAGACATAAGGAACAACCATGGGACTTTTATGGGATATTTAAACACTTTTTGGGGTGTTTACGGTTTTGGGAGATCCCCAAACCGTAAACACATATAAATGGTTGTTTTCTTGATCTTTTAGGTGATATACACATCAAGGTTGGATCTAGACAAGTCCCTAAGGCATTGTGAAGCATCTAGACACGCTAAAGCACCCTAAGGCACTAAATTTGGTGTTTACGGTTTTGGGAGCCTCCCAAAACCGTGAACATCTTGTTCTTGGTGTTCTTGGGACTTTTCTTTTATATAAACATGTATAGCAAGATTTAAATGACTCTAGGATAGAAGTACTTACATTATGGAAGCTTGAAATGAACTTAAAGTCCAAGAACACTAGTGTGTGTTCTTCGTGTTTTGGAAAAACTAGTCAAAACACATAAATGGATGGATTAAAGGATGTATAATCACTAGATTAAGTGATATACTAACTTGAAAGGGCTAGAAACACTTACTAGATTGAAGATATTTGAACAAAACTTGGATGATACTTGAGAGGATTTTTGGAGTTTACTCTTTTGGTAAATGGGGAGTAAACACAAAATGACTAGTTTTTGGGGAGTAAACTCATGCTTAAGGCATGAGTTTACGTTTTTGGATGATTTTTCGACCCAAACATAAAAGTTTGGTCGTGAACTTCTAAGACACGAGGTGTTTGCGGTTTTTAAATTTCAAAACCCGAGACGACACTTTCTTTCACCCGTTTGTTTAAAGATTAATTATTAAAATAATCAAATGAACTTATTTTTCCTAAAAACAAGTAAAAGTGAACTTGACTTATAATATGAAGTGATTGACTTTTAGGGTTTGACCGAATGAAAATTCCGGGTTGTCACAGACCAATTTACCCTTATATTCCGATGCAACAAGTACCACAATGTTCATCAATTTTAACGTGACAGGAGTTGTGAGGAAAAAGAAGGAAGACCAAATGGATAAATAAAGTAGGAACACATTAAGCCACTTGTTTTGGCTTAACCAATTAAGTCATTCTAGGTAGCTTAAAAAAACAACAAAAACAAAAAAGAAAAACTTGTATAGAATTTCTTTATCTTATGGTGGTAGTTATTCTCCAAGACGTAGCAGTGGTCCTGGTAGTTCTCGGTAAGTAGGAATTTCTTTATCTGCTTAAATGTAAAATGAAAATGATGCCCTTCAATTTAATATTTATTATTAGCATTAAGGATGATGATGGTAATGTTAACTTGAGGATAGGCTAAGTATCTTCTACACAACAAGAGACACAAAGTTATATGTAGAAGAGAGAAATTTACGCAACACTAACTTGTGTAGTGATGCTGGAAAAACTAACAACGACAATCTGCCATATAGGCTTACAAAAGAAAGCATAAACAAATGAGAAAATAACTGACCACTAAGCTAGGAAAAATAGGAAACAACTATCCACTAAGCAAAGACTTATTTAACAAAGAAAATAACATAAACTACCAGGAGATACTTTGCACATACGTGTATGACATGGAGAGAGAGAGAGAGAGAGAGAGAGAGAGAGACTACATACTTTCAAAACCTTGTAGTTGCTCCATTTATATTACACGACCAAGATCGCTATATAGGAATATGTTGCTCACGTTCATCTACCATAGATTCCAACCCTTGTTTGCTACTAGGGCTAAGAGAACACGTATACCGGTGCGTTTGGCTACTCAGCTAAAAGTGTCCTCATATTCCAAGTCATATTGTTGAGAAAATCCACGGGCTCCCAGAAGGGCTTTGAATCTCCCCACCATGCTATTTACTCGACGTTTTACTTTGTACACCCATTTACATTGAACATGTTTCACATCACTAGGCCTTGGGACCAATTCCCACGTTTGGTTTCTCATTAGGGTTGCTACTTGTTCCTCAATCAATTTGACCCACTTCTATTTTGTGTGAGCTTGATCAGACAAATCTGGTTCAATCACATCTCTTTTCAACTATTGCAGCATTAGCATATGTAGGGTTCGGTCTTCTAAGTCTAGTTGATTTTCTAGTGGTTGTTTCTTCAACGTTCTTATTATTGACATTTGTCTGATTAAACACACTTGTTTTCCATGTCTTCTAGTTTTGTACTTCAACTACAATCTCTCCTCCATCAAGATTGAGGCTAACTTTAGATGACTCTAACTCCTCCTTCAGTTGTTCAGAATATGGTAGGATCTCATGGTTTGTTGACCACAATGATGACGTTTCATCAAAGATGACATTTCTTGACACATAATATTTTTCAGTAAATGGATCACAGAACCATCATCCCTTTCTCCCTCATCATACCATATAAATATGCATTTGATAGCTTTATTTTCCATCTTATGTCTCAAATGCCCTGGTATAAGCACATAACACACACATCCAAAAAATCAGTGATGATTGAAATTTGGCTTGATATTCATCACTCTTTCGAATGGTGACACATATTTCATGCCTTACTAAGGAATTTTATTGATAATATAAGCAGCCGTTCTCGTAGCTTCATCCTAAAAACGCTTAGGGATATTTTTGTCATGTATCATGCTTCTACATACCTTAACAAGATGGCGATTCTTCCTTTTAGACACCCCATTCTGTTGTGGGGTGTTTAGACAAGTCAATTGCCTTCCAATCTTATTTGCCTTTAGGTAATTAACAAACTCAATTGCAAGGTATTCCCCACCATTATCTGATCGAAGGCAACATGTACCCTTTTCGGTCATTCTTTCAGCTTCATCTTTAAATTTTTTGAACTTGAAAAAGGACTCAGACTTCTCTTTCATAAAGTAAAACCATACATAACATGAAAAATCATCTATAAAAGTCACCATATACTTCATACCTTTAACTGATGCTTGCTTGACTGGTCCAAACACATTGGAGTGCACCAATTCCAATGGAGCTTTAGATTGATAACTTGATCTTTCATATGGTTGTTGACGAGCCTTGCCGAATTGGAAACTAGCACATACATTATCTTTTCTCAATTCTAATTATGGTAAACCATTAGCCATTTTCTTCTTCATCATTAAATCAAGCTTTTCATAACTCACATGGCTTAAATGTATATGCCATAAGTCTATATTCTGCTTCTTCTTATTCTTTTCTAGATACGCCGACTCCAGACAAAAAAACATAATTGGAATCACTCTGATGTCCGTGTAGGATTTTTGTTGATGGAGTCTCAAATTTCTTATAGATCTTGACATCATTTGGACTAAACAACACAAAGTGTCCCGATGAAGTTAACTGTGATACATAGAGAAAATTCTTCTTCATACAAGGTACATGGTAAATGTTAGATTATGTGTCTAAGCCATTAAATAAATTATTATAAACTTGAATTATTAGTAAAATCCTTTTGGGTTGCCCTCAAACCTACTAATTGAATATGATGACTTTTAGAGAGAGAGAAACTGATTTATTAATTTATTATATGATTAATAAATTAATTAGAAATCAAAATAAATAATTTTTAAATATGTTTTGAGAAAAATATATTAATTAGAAATTATATTGTTTAATTATAAGTTAATCAGAAATTAATTGGAATAATTATGAGTGGAAGTACTAAAGGTGACAATGTTTAAAACTTGAACATTGAGCAATTCTAGAACCTCCCTAAGGAAGACAAAATTCTAGAAGAGCTTTAAGGGTTCTTGGGCATTAAGGGAGCCTAGGAATCCTTAGGGAGCAAGGAAAAGGATAAATCTTATCTTAGGAAACTGCCTTATCCATAGCCCCATTGATCACCTATAAAAAGCCCCTCCTAGGAGCATAGTTTCGGCCATCCCCTCTAATCAAGCTAAAGCCAAAACCCTACCTCCCCTCTTCCTTCTCTCATTAAGCCTTCTAGTTACTAGGGTTGGGTGTAAACCATCAGAGGCATTAGATTTATGGGTGCTAGCTTTCAAGAAACTACAAGAAGGTTATTTTGGTTGATTATCTGCCAGTATAATCAAGAGGTATGTTTTACTTAAACCTTTGTTAATTTTGAAAAATAACAATGTACTTTGGGGTTCTTGAATTCAAATTGTTGTTTGCAAATCATAGAGAGAACATAGATCCTTAGGGTGTATGCAAACATAGGGTTAATGTTTTTCGCTAAAAATATGATTTTTGAAACATGAAAAACCCATCAGTGGTATTAGAGCCATTTTTCTCTGCGATTTTGAACAAAGTTGAATTAGATCAAAAACCCTTTTGGTGGATTTTCGTAATGGGAAAGAGTTATTGAAACCCTAACCCTCCTCCTTGATTTTCGAATTTTTTAGGGTTCTTTAGGGCCTCCTTATTTGATCATTATTAGTTTTGAATGCCTTAAAATTGGATAATTACTATTTGGTAAAAACCCAAACCCTTATTTCAAAATTACAGGGTATTGGATTAGGATTAAAATTTATTTGATTCATTGTTTAATGGTAAATAAATTGTTTAATTCTTATTGTTTAATTTTAAATTAAATTAATTTTTATAATTTCAAAATTTTTAATTAAATCTAACATTTTAGTAATGATTTTAGAATATACCTTATACACACACACATATATATATATATATACACACACACACACACACACACACACACACACATATATATATATATATATATATATATATATATATATATATATATAAATGTTAATATAGTATATGTATAAGAAAAGTCAGTCAAATCAATAGTAGGCCTCATTCACGAAACCATGCTATAAAGAAGGTATAAAGAAGCGACCGATAAAATGACCGTTGAATGGGTGTCCACTCTCACCCACCAGTCTCCTATATGATGGAGGGTTGTTAGCCGAATGGGTTTGATAGGACATAACCTCATTAATAAGTATAATGATATAAAGTAACTAAATTGTTTTAAAAAATCCCACTCTTAGTTACTTTATGAAAAATGTGAATTTGTATGCTAATCGATGAAGTTGCACATTATGCTTTATATGTCATTAGTGGAGCATGTGTGGTTAACTAGCACACTAATATGGACTATAAAGAGTAGTAATGAGCATCTCAAGAATTATCATTATTGATGGACCGTGTGTAGTAAACCAACACATCAAGTAGAAATGATAAATGAGATTGAGGTTGCCAAGCAGATTTGTATGGTTATTCACATCTTGTTTGTGAGCCTCGGTATCCTAGTCACAAATAGAAAGAGCATAATCTAAGATTAAACATGCCATTGATAGATTCAGTGAATCTCAAAAGATCTAGGATTTTCATTTTGATTAAAATTGGTAAATTGCCTTTACTTACCTTTATAAAATTTACAATTAGTTTACGACATCCCTCTTCTAGATTGTCAATTGCATAGTTGCGTCCTAGCCTAAATATTTATTATGGGTTAAATATTTAGGATTATTTTATCATCTAACTAAAACTACTTTAAATTTTTTGTAGATGTCTACTCCTAGTGATGAATTTGCTCCATCATCGTGTACCCACAATTCGGGTTTCTCCTTACTCTCAATCGTATCCAAGGTGACATTTGATGGCACCAACTATAACGATTGGATGCGCAATATTAAGATGGCTCTTCGATTTGAGGGCAAAGAATATGTCCTTGAAAAGGAACTAGTTGTAATCGATGAAGCAACTGCTACTCCAGAACAACTAGCCTCTTATAAGAAACACTACGATGACGCAAAAAAAGTTGCTTGCATCATGGTCGCCACCATGGTCCCTGAGATGCAGAGGTTCTATGAGGATTATTGGCCCTATGAGATGAACAATGAACTTGTGGAAAAGTATCACAAGAGAGATTGTCAAGAGAAATATGAAGTGGTCAAAGCCCTCATGGCTTGCAAGATGAAAGAGGGAGAGTTTGTATGCAACCACGTGCAAAGAATGCAAAGGTACATGGAATGCCTTGTTAGGCTCAATGTTAAGTTCGATGAGGAGTTGGCCATTTACATGGTCTTGAACTCTTTGCCAAGTTGTTATGATCAGTTCATTTTGACCTATCATTTGAACAACACAGAAACCGCATTGGCCCAACTCCATAACTTGCTACAGAATGTTGAGTCAGGAATAAAGGGAAAGAATCTGGCCCCTTCACCTAGTGCTCCTGTTCTCATCCTTGGTCAAGGCAAAGGGAAGAAGAGGAAAGATCCTCCCAAGACTAATTGGAAGGGCAAGGCCCATGTTGGGTCATCTAGCAATGGACCATAGGCAAGGCCAGTTCAGATGTTCCAACTGTTAGTGACCCTAAAGAGGCCACTTGCTACTATTGAAAGTACAAGAGCCATTGGAAGAGGAGCTACCCCAAGTACCTACAAGACATCAAGGATGGAAAGGTGAAGCCAACGTCAATAGGTATATACACTATTCAATCTAATAACTCACTAATTACTCGTTCTTGGGTCCTTGATATAGGATGTGATGTTCACATTTTTATGATTTGCAGGGACTAAGAGAAAGTGAGGAAGTAGAGCATGGAAGGATGGATCTGATCATGGGAAATAAGTGATCTTCTCCTGTGACCAAGATTGAGACTTATCATCTTTTTCTTAGTAGTTATTGTTGCTATTCGTTAGAAATGTCTCGAAACATTATTTCATGTCATGCAATGTTCATACAAGGTTTTTGTTACTCTTTTAATGATATGAATGGTTTAATTTTAGTTTATAAAAATGGTGTTTTTAAATTTGAAGCTTTAAGTTGTGATGGAGTGTATGAAACTGTGACTTGTGTTGATAGCTTAGGTAATAGTGTATTTCACATTGATTCGTCTAATGGTTTAGATAAGGCATGCTTGTGGCATTGTCATCTTGGGCACATTAACGAGAAACACATTGCCCAACTCTAAAAGTATGCTGTGTTGGAATCATTTGATCTAAGGCCAGATGATGAATGTAAATCTTGTCTTTTGGTAAAGATGAAAAAATCACCTATCACTGGATCTTGTGAAAGAGGTGAATGGTTATTTGAGCTCATACACACAAATATGTGTGAAGCCTTCAGATCCACCACAAAAGATGCTAATCGATTTTATGTAATATTTGCAGATGTTTATAGTAGATATGGTTACATCTACTTGATCAAGCATAAATCAGAAACCTTTGAAAAGTTCAAAGACTGTAAACATGAAGTCGAGAATCAATTGGGCAGGAAGATAAAAATGCTTCGATCTGATAGAGGAGGAGAGTATCTGAGTATCGAGTTCCATGACTACCTCAAGGAATGTGGAATAGTTTCACAATTGACCCCTCCTAGAACACCATAACTTGATGGTGTGGCTGAGAGATGTAATAGGACCTTATTGGATATGGTTTGTTCCATGATGATTCGAGCCACTCTTCCCATTTCCTTCTGGTGGTATGCCTTAAAGAGACAGTCACCCACATCCTCACTCTTATCCTCTACTAAAAAGGTTGCCAAAACACATCACAATATGTGGACATGGAAAGTTCCCTCGTTAGCACATATCAAAGTCTAAGGTTGTGAAGCTTTCGTTAGAAGAAAGACTCATGACAAGTTAGAAGCCAGAAGTAAGAAGTGTATTTTCATTGGCTACCCACAAAAGTCTTTTGGATATTTGTTCTACAAACCTAGTGAGAAAGTGGTCTTTGTAGCACGAAGAGGAGTCTTTCGTGAGAGAGAGCTCATATGCAAAGAGGACAGTGGGAGCACAATCGAACTTGAAGAGATTCAAGAGTCAACCTATGAAGGATCCTTAGAAGATACCAGAACTCAAATAGGGGAAGAAATTCTAGTTGATCAAGTTAACAGTTCATTACCTATTTGATGTTCTAGTAGAGTTAGTATGCCACCAACGTTCTATGGTTTTCATATAACGTCAGATGGTGATGAATTTATCAGTGACCAAACACTGGTAAATTTGGATTAGACAGCTGACTACAAGGAAGCAATGACAGGCTCTGAGGCAGCCAAATGGAAAGAGTCAATGGACAGCAAGATCAAGTCCATGTATGGAAACCTAGTTTGTAATTTGGTTGATCAAGAACCTAGTTGAAATATAGATGGCTGCAAATGGATCTTCAAGATGAAGACCGGTATGGATGGAAATGTGCACATATTCAAGGAACAACTGGTTGTGAAGGGATTTACTCAATCCTATGGTATGAATATGATGAGACTTTCTCACCAGTGGTCAAGATAAAATGTATTAGGATAATGATTGCCATAGTTGCCTTCAATGACTATGAAATCTAGCAGATGGATGTGAAAACTACTTTCCTTAGTGGGAAGTTGGTTGAGGATGTTTACATGAGTCATCCAGAGGGTTTTGTTGATGCAAAGTTTCCCAATAGAGTGTGTAAGCTTGAAAAATCCATCTATGGATTAAAAAAAAGCATCTCGTAGCTGAAATGTTTGCTTCCATGAAAAAGTCAAATAGTTTGGTTTTTTCTTGGAGTGAGGACGAGTCTTGTGTATATGTCAAAGCTAGTGGGAGTATAGTAACCTTTCTAGTATTGTATGTTAATGAAATACTACTTATAGGAAACAACATTCCAACGTTGCAAGAAGTGAAATCTTGGCTTGGAAAGTGTTTCGCTATGAAGGATCTAGGAGAGGCATCCAATATTCTTGGGATAAGATTTTTGAGAGATAGACAAGAAAAGACTGATTGAACTTAGTCAAAGTACATACTTGGACAAGGTACTAAAACAGTTTAGAATGGAAAATTCCAAGAAATGAGAGCTACCTATTAAGAGCAAAGCCAAATTGAGTAAGACTCAAATCCCCAATACAGATAAAGAGGTAGGTAACATGATTCAAGTACCATATGCTTCGGCAGTAGGATCGATCATGTATGCTATGACATGTAATTGCCATGATGAGTCCTTTTCTTTGAGCTTGGTCAGTTGTTATCAGGGAAATTCTGGCAGAGCTCATTGGACAACAGTTAATAACATTCTCAAGTATCTGCGAAGGACAAAGGATATGATTTTAGTCTTTGGAGGCAGTGATACATTGAGAGTGACTGGTATAGTGACACCAACTTTCAGCTAGATAGGGGCAATTTTCGTTCTCATTCAGGCTGGGTATTTATATTAAATGGAGGAGTAGTTATTTGGAAAAGTTCAAAGCAAGATACGATGGCCGATTCTACGTGCGGATAAGAGTACACAGCGGCAAGTGAAGCATCGAAGGAATGTCACACCCCGACCGATGGCAGAAATCGCCGGGGTTGCGACGTTATACAATTGGATCATAGTCAACCACATATATCGAATAGTTAGTATATTTGAATCAATATTTTACAAACCTTTAAGTTTTGGAATTGAAATTACATCTTCATAATTTAAACACACAATGGTAAACAAGTCAAGTTTATTCCCGAAGGAAAGGAACTATAATTTCCTTAGAACCGATGTCCTACCTCCGGCTCCTTAGTTACATGAGAATAGACATTTTTAAAATATGTCAAAAAAATTGTTGGTGAGTTCCACAAGTTTGACTCCATGAGTTTTATAACATGAAATATTTATAAAACATGGAATGTTTAACGAATAAGTTGTCCAAAACATGGTCAACAACATTACCGACATGCTTCGTGTGAGATCCGATACTTAAAATCTGATATGAGTATCCATGTTGATATACTTACGATAAAACTAAATATTAACATATTTTTGTGAAGCAAAATATTTAGTGTTTTTATAAATATACACTAACAATCGGTTTAACAAACTATAATCAATATTTGTACTACATAGAACCTCATCCTAGTTTGTATTAATATCTTTGTATCCAGGATTTTGTTATAACTCCTAATTGTTTGTGTTCGAAAACTTATGGTTGTAACGCTTAATAATGTAAAGGTACCAAAGTTTTAATAGGACAACAATCGTATGTGTCCCTATACGAATTTAAACAACACGTCGGCTGTAAGTGCCTTTACACGAGTTTAAACAACATGCCGGCTGTAAGTGACCATATACATGTTTAGACAGTACTCCGACTGTAAGTGACCATAACAAATGTTTAGACAGTACTCTAGCTGTAAGTGACCATAACAACTATTTAGATAGTACTCCGACTGTAACTGACCAACAAAGTTTATATAGAAACCCAACTGTGAGTGACCAAAACCAACATATTTCAAATTATCTTATGTCGTAAGGTTTTCAACATGATCATATTTGAAACACTGTGTAACGCCCCGTTTCTGGTACGTATTAATGCATTAATGTCTTTTATAAAGAGCTACTCGACGAGTAGTAGCCCTCACTCGTCGAGTAGATTCCAGGATTGGACACGGGTTTAAGTGACCTACTCGGTGAGTCCGCGTCTTGACTCAACGAGTAGGCCAATATGGATGAAATCCTAATCCTTAGGGTTTGTCCCCTATTTAAATGTCCTTATTGCCCCCATCCCAGCCTCCATCACCTCTAGAGCATTCCCCCTCAAAACCCTAGCCCTCTATTGGTGAGTTTGAGTGTTTCCTTCTTGATTTTGATTGTTTTGGTGTATTCTTGAAAGTGTAGAAGAGAAGGAAAGCGAGAAGGTGCAAAGGAGAAGAAGGAGATCCAGAAGCTAGTTTCCATTTGTTACTTCATCTGGTAATAAAGCCTCTACCTTGTTCATTTACCTAGTAGATCTTCACATATGCTTGTTTTGCCACTTTTGGGACATTTCAAGGTCCAAACTCGAGTTTCGAGCTCCCTTAGCGTAGGGAACTATAGATCTGGACATCATTGAGCTCTGGGAGCTCAAAGTAGCTAACTTTATGCAAAGCAAGGCCTTTTTCCAAACCCTAGGTTCCCATTTCTAGCTTATTTTGGTGCTTTAGTTTCATACCTCTATGAATGTACGTAAAGTTGGCAACTTTACATGTTATATCGGCCCTAGAAGCTTAGATCTATGAATTGGATGCACTGGAATCGATTAGAATCAACTGTATAGTGAAGACATGCATAGGACTCGACGAGTCGTTCATTGGACTCGGCGAGTCGGAGCGCAAACTCCCGATTTCTCCGATTTGAGAGTTGTGAGTTGAATCAGTGAGTGGAAGAGGACTCAGTGAGTTAGGACAAGGATCTGGAAGTAGAGGGGCTCGACGAGTCTACGCCCTGACTCGGCGAGTTGAGTCGCGAGTTGGAGAATTATGAGTTAGGGAACTCGGCGAGTCCATGGTAGGACTCGGCGAGTAGAGTCAACCTGGAAGTTAACTCTGACCAGGACATTGACTTTGACCAGGGGTAAATTGGTTATGTACTCCATGAGGAATCATGGAGTACAGGAAGAGCATACCAGAGATCAGTAGCAGTAGAAGGGACTTGGGGGAGTCAAGGCAGTTCTTGAGGAAAGTACGGATAGATGTGGAAGGTAGTGTGGGCCCGTACTACTGAAAGCAGAGGACCGTACTCGAATCGAGAAAGGCTGAGACAAGACCATGAAACTTGTGTGTAGATGTGATCCCTCTAGTTATATCAGTGTTTTTGACGATTGTCATTGTGTGTTTCAGAATGGTGGTTTTACGCCCTAGACTAGCAGTCGGAAGTTCAGGTGCCGGAGAGGGATCAGGTTCAGGATTGGGAGCCGAGCATTTAGATGAGCAGAGCAGAGAGTTCATCTCTTCAGAGGTCATGCGTAGCATACTTGAGAAAACTCCTGTGATCTTTGGATCGGTCAAGGAGGGTATCCTAGAGCTTCTAGATGAGAAGCTGGGCGCGTTTCGTACTAAGTTAGCGGACATGATGGGACCGTTCACATTGACGTTCAGGGAGTTCAGAGCTTTTGGAGCCCCTGACTACCATGGGGCTCGGGACCCCATTGCGAGTAACATGTGGTTGGAGGATGTCGCCAATGTGTTCCGCACCAGCAGATGTCCTGAGGGGGAAAAGGTCAGATTAGCATCCTGTCTTCTGAAGGACATGGCTCGAGATTGGTGGGAGGAGGTCAGGAGAGCTATTGGAGATGACACTGTGTTGAATGCTATGACCTGGAGTGATTTCACGACCAGGTTCAGAGCCGAGTTCGCACATGTTATTGAGGTGCTACAGCTTGCTAGGGAGTTTCAGGACCTCCAGTAGACGACAGAGACTGTGGCGGAGATTACCGCCAAGTTCAGGGAGAGGGTCCTCTTTGTTCCGCACTATGTGGCGGACGAGGAAATGAAGAAGGCCTTATATCATGAGATGTTGCGGAGTGATATCTGCCAGTTTGTGATTCGCTCCAGCTGCAAGATGCTGAAGGACATGATTGCGAGGGCTCGTGATAGGGAGATTGATCTAGAGATAGAGAGGAAGAGGAAGCCAGAGGTGACGTCTGGTGCAACAGGTTCGGGCAAAAAGGCCAAGGTGTCCGATCACAGGTCTAGGGGACAACAGAGCCACAGTCGATGTGGCAAGTGTGGCAGGATGCATGATGGGGTGTGCAAGGCGGGGAGTTCCGACTGCTTCAAGTGCGGTCGAACTGGGCATATGAGTAGGGATTGTACAGTTACTACCACTACCACTACCACCACAACATCTAATATGATTTTCTTCCATTGTAATCAGAGGGGACACAAGAAGTCCCAGTGTACGAGTTTTGCACTTGCAAGACAGGTGGTGGTACCCGCTCCTACCACACTGAGGATTACAGACGGCTGACAGGGCCGTGCTGAGGCGCCGGTGGAGAAGAGTAGAGCTTTCCAGTTGACAGCAGAGGAGGCGCGAGCGACTCCTGATGTGGTTGCTGGTACGTCTTTTCCCCATTTTCTCTCTATTAATCTTGATTATTACTCATGTTTATGTGTTGTTTATAAGGTCGTTCCTAGTGAACGGCAATTCAGCCATGGTATTGTGTGATTCGGGGGCTAGCCGATCATTTGTGTCGCTTGCACTTAGCAAGCGATTTAGCAGAACTCTGGGGGTGCTGGATTGTCCACTCGACATTGAGATAGCAGATGATAGGACCGTCAGGGCCGTGAGAGTTCATAGAGGATGTACACTGCGGTTATTTGATGAGCAGTTCCTAGTAGACTTGGTTCCTATTCCCCTGCGAGGGAATAAGGTTATAGTGGGTATGGATTGGATGAGTTCCAATGGAGCAACGATTGATTGTGAGCTACAGTTGGTGAGGGTTCGCGCTCCTAGTGGGGGAGAGTTAGTGATTTAGGGTGAGAGCCCACGAAGCGGACCGGTTCTTTGTTCAGCAGCAAGGACAAGACGCTATTTTCAGCAAGGTTGTGCGGGAATCATTCCTTGGTCCTCCGAAGGTACTTAAGGATGTTCTTGACCGCAATCCAATGCGCTCTACCAGGATTCCCTTGATATCTACTGACCATGCTCAAAGCAAAGGCCACATCGGGTCGAGTACAAGTCATAGCGTACATGATCGAGCCAACTGTGGAAGCGTAAGGTACTCGACTCATCTCAGCTATCTCGGATTCGGTACTCAGACTTTGAGTCTTACTCAACTTGGTATTACTCTGTATTGGTAGTTCTCTCTTCTTTGAGTTTTCCATACTAAAACGTTTTAGTACCTTATCTAAGTAAGTATTCTGACTAAGTCCTATTAGTCTCTTACTTATTTCTCTCACTATCCTTATTCCTAAAATATAGGAAGCCTCTCCGAGGTCCTTCATAGCGAAGCACTTCCCGAGCCAGGACTTTACTTCCTACAGAGTCGGGACGTCGTTTCCTATGAGCAGTATGTCATCGACATACAAAACGAGAAAGCTAACTATGCTCCCACTGGCTTTGACATATACACATGATTCATCTTCGCTTCGTACAAATCCAAACTCTTTGACTTTCTCATCAAAGCAAAGATTCCATCTGCGAGACGCTTGCTTAAGTCCATAAATGGACTTCTCAAGCTTGCACACTCTATTTGGATGCTTCGGATAAACAAAACCTTCTGGCTGAGCCATGTAAACATCCTCAGCCAACTTCCCATTAAGGAAAGCGGTCGTGACATCCATTTGCCATATCTCATAATCATGAAATGCGGTAATAACTTGCATCACCCTAATAGATTTTATCTTCGCAACTGGTGAAAAGGTCTCATCATAGTCAACTCTGGGAGTTTGAGTAAAGCCCTTCGCCACCAGTCGTGCCTTATACGTGTGCACATTCCCATCCACGTCGGTCTTCTTCTTGAAGATCCATTTTCACCCAACCGTCTTACGTCCGGGAACATTGTCAACTAAATTCCAAACTTGGTTGTCATACATGGACTGAATCTCGCTGTCCATTGCCTCTTTCCATTTTGCAGACTCCGGGCCTGCCATGGCTTCCTTATAGCAATTAGGTTCATCTAGATTTATTAGTGTACTATCACTAATATACGTGTCCCCTTTGGTAGTAATATGAAAACTATACAACTGGGGTTGAACTCTAACTCTTTCGGAACGTCTAAGAGGTAATGACTCGTCAATTGGTTCAACCGGAGTTTCCTCCTTGGGTTGAGTGCCAGCGGTAGAGGTTCCTTCATCGCTCGACTCTTGAATCTCTTCAAGATCGATTTGTCTCCCATTATCTCCTTGGCTTATGAGTTCTCTCTCTCAGAAAACCCCTCTCCTCGCAACGAAGACTACATTGTCATTCGGTCTATAGAAGAGATATCCAAAGGATTTATGCTGGTAGCCGATGAAAATACATCGCTCACTACGAGGTTTGAGCTTGTCATGAGTTTCTCGTCTTACAAAAACTTCACAACCCCAAACCTTGATATGTGCCAACAAGGGAACCTTCCCTGTCCACATCTCGTGAGGTGCTTTGGTAACCTTCTTTATAGGGACTCGGTTAAGGATATGGGCGGCAGTCTCTATGGCATACCCCCAAAATGAGATAGGTAGTGAAGCACGACTCATCATAGAACGAACCATGTCCAGCAGGGTTCGATTGCGCCTTTCTGCCACACCATTCAACTACGGTGTCCTAGGTGGCGTCAATTGTGAAACTATTCCACATTCCTTAAGATAGTCGTGGAATTCAAGACTTAGGTACTCTCCTCCTCGATCGGATTGAAGCATCTTGATTTTCCTGCCCAATTGATTCTCCACTTCATTCTTGAACTCTTTGAACTTTTCAAACGTTTCAGACTTGTGCTTGATTAAGTAAATATACCCATATCTACTATAATCATTGGTGAAAGTCACGTAGAAGCGGTTTCCATCCTTTGTGGTGGATCTAAAGGGTCCACATACATCGGCATGTATGAGATCCAATAAACCCTCACCCCTCTCACTGTGCCAGTGAAGGGTGACTTGGTCATCTTTCCAAGTAAACAAGATTCGCACGTGTCATCTTCCCTAAGGTTGAATGACTCCAACAATTATCGAGACAACTTCTATTCTCAACGCTCTTGGCCTCTTCCTTTCAAGATTGACTTTCCGACTGAGAGCATCAACAACAACATTAGCTTTACCAGGGTGGTAAAGTATCTCACAGTCGTAGTCGTTAAGTAACTCTATCCAGCGTCATTGCCTCATATTCAATTCCTTCTGATTAAGGAGATATTGGAGACTCTTATGATCAGTGAAAATTTTGCACTTCGTGCCATAGAGGTAATGCCTCCATATTTTCAGAGTGAAAACTACCGCTGCCAACTCCAAATCATGAGTCGGGTAGTTCTTTTCATGCTCTTTCAATTGTCGAGACGCATATGCGATCACCTTATCTCTTTGGGTCAAAACACAACCCAATCCAACCCCAGTCGCATCGCTATAAATAGCAAAGTCTTCAACTCCATCGGGTAGAGAAAGTATCGGTGCCTCACATAGTTTCTTCTTTAGCTTCTCGAATGCTTCTTTATGCTTATCACTCCAAGCATAAGTAGCTCCTTTGTGGGTCAAAGCTGTCAATGGACTAGCGATCGAAGAAAAGCCTTGGATAAACCTTCGGTAATATCTGGCTAATCCTAAAAAGCTTCGGATCTCCATGGGACTTTTTGGTTGTTGCTACTTCATCACAGCTTCAATCTTCGCTGGATGAACCATTATCCCTTCTTGGTTGACCACGTGACCCAAGAATTGGACTTCTCGAATCCAAAAATCACATTTGGAGAACTTTGCATACAACTTCTCCTTCTTCAAAACTTCTAACACTTGGCTTTTCGAGTAAATCAAAATGTCATCTATGAACACTATCACAAATTTATCAAGGAACGCATTACAAACCCTATTCATTAAATCCATGAATGCTGCTGGAGCATTGGTTAGTCCAAATGACATAACCAAAAACTCGTAGTGTCCATATCTAGTTCTGAATGCAGTCTTCTCAATATCTTGCTCTCTTACTTTGAGCTGATGATATCCTGACCTTAGATCGATCTTCGAGAAATAGCTCGAACCTTGCAATTGATCAAACATGTCATCAATCCTTGGCAACGGGTATCTATTCTTTATTGTTGCTTTATTCAGCTCTCTGTAATCAATGCACATCCTCATGCTCCCGTCTTTCTTCTTTACGAATAACACCGGAGCTCCCCAGGGCGATGAACTAGGTCGAATGAAACCTTTGTCCACTAACTCCTGAAGTTTCATCATCAGCTCCTTCATCTCCCTCGGTGCTAACCGATAGGCATCGTCCCTGGTAACAAGTCTATTCTAAACTCCACTTGTCTATCAGGTGGTAATCCGGGAAGATCTTCGGGAAATACTTCCGGATAATCACATACGAAAGGAATGCTCTGCATCACCTTTTTCTCCTTTTTAGCATCGATCACGAATGCTAGATACGATGTACATCCTTTGGCCAAACACTTTCTGGATTTCATCAATGAAATGATTCCAGAATTCACTCTGCGTTTGTCCCCATACACCATAAACGAATCTTTCCCAGGCGGGTTTACTTTGACTATTTTCTTCTTGCATAAAATTTCGGCATCGTTGGTGCTAAGCCAATCCATTCCCAATACGATGTCGAAACCATTAAGTTCGATAGGCAATAATTCCTCGTGGAACTTATTCCCATTCAGATCAATTAAGATGTTTTTCATATGATGGCTAACAGGTACAAACTTGCCACTAGCAACTTCGACTAGTAAGGCATTATCTAGTCTATCAATAGGCAAAGCTAGTTTCCTACGAAATTCATGCGAAATAAAGGAGTAGTTGGCTCCAGAATCAAATAAAATTTGGGCAGGCAATTCGTTAACGAGAAAGATACCTGAAGCGACATCAGCTTCATCTTTAGCAGCTTCCAGTTTCATCTGGAATGCTCTTGCCTTCGGCTTTGGCGGAATGTTGGGTCTAGCTGCCTCCTTCTTCTTCGTGCAGTCCCTCGACATGTGTCCTTCCTCACCACAACCATAGAAAACTTTCTTAGAGAGGGTCCATTCATTGGCATAGTGCCCTGGCTTTCCACATTTGAAAAGTGTGGCCACTACCTCACATTTTCCATGATGCTTCTTCTTACATTTTTCGCACCATTTCGCTTCGCCTCCTCCTCCTCTCGAACTAGACTTCGAGAACTTGTTTTTCTTGTTGGACCCTGAATTTCCATCGAACTTCCTCTTTTCCCCAACTTCTATCCTTTCCAGACCCTTTTCCTTCTGCTGGGCCTCCACATTGTTAGCTGCACGAACAGCCGTTTTCAGAGTAGTTGCCATCTTGATTGTCGGACCAAAGTCAGCAGGCAGTCCATTAGCAAACCTCTCAATTTTTGAGAGTTCTGTTGGCACTAGGTATGGAAATAACTTCATTTTCTCAGTGAATGCAGTAGCATAGTCGTCTATGCTCATTCTCCCCTTCCTCAAGTTTTGGAACTCATTGTTCAGATCAATCAGATCTATCTTTGAACAATACTACACCCTTAACTGTTCCAAGAACTCCTCCCATGACATTTTCAGGGCTTCTCCTCGTGGCATAGTATCTGCCAACAACTTCCACCAACTCAAGACTCCAGTCTTCAGTTGTCTAACTGCAAAGACAGTCTTGTGTTTGTTGCTACAGTCGCAACTTTCAAATACCATCTCCATTTCGAAGATCCAATCCATAATCTCAATAGGCTTCGGGCTTCTAGAAAGACTTGGCAGCTTGGCGCCCAAGAAGTTCTTGTACATTCGCCCATCCTTGTTGTTTCTCCTTTCCGGATCGTTCCTTCGTTCTCCTTGAGTCCCAACTTAACTCACCATGCGAGTATTGTTCCCTTCCTCCGATTGCTCGGGAATCAATCTAGATTCCTCAATAGGTATGATAGGTTCGTCCCTATTATCATGCAACATCTGTCGCATTTCATCCTTTTGTTCGGCTAACATAGCCCGAATCATGGCTTACACCCCAACCATTGTTATTGGTTCTGGTGCTGCTGCTACAACAGGTGCTTGCTCAATCACTAGTGGTTGATTCCTGTTTTCATCCGCGTTTCCAACGCCACTCCTTGTTCTCACCATTTTTGATCTACTCACCGAGTAAGGTGAAATTAGATCCTCATTCACGATAGATATTCAAATCATCCTTATTACTCCGAAACGTTTACATGTTAGTTATAATACCGTAGACACACGCTTAGAATCCTACACTCATAAGGTTTCCAGATCCGGTCGGCAACAGACCATAGATCCGAACAATTAATATCATATATGGCAACATATAACATTTAGCACATAAAAGCATTTGAGGCAACTTTTCTAAAATAAACTAGTGCTCGTGTCTAAAATTTAACAGACACACATCTCACAATCTCTACTTAGCATTCTAAGTTTAAGTCTAGAAATCCTACAAATTCCTAGTTCGCTTAAACTAATGCTCTGATACCAACTATGACATCCCTAATATCTCGGCCAGAAAAGACCAATTTCATTTATGCTTTTTAAAATAATTTCAGAGTAAGTCCTTTTGATTTAAAAGAGTTGTAGAATTTGTTCCCAAAACAAAATATGATAAAATAATATTTATCAAAGCATTTCATCAAGAGATGCATTTTCATTATATAATCAAAAATCGGGATGTCATGTTCCGATACAGACCATAAAGCATAAATGATAACATTACAAGTCATTCAACAAATATATACATATACAGACTTGTAAACAAAACAACTCGATGATTCATCCATCTTATGCCCTTACGCCAGTTCCTGTAATAAAAATAAAACATAGTGGGTCAGGCTTGAGAGCCTGGTGAGCATATAGGGTTTTCAACCCACAATAAATAATTATATTTAATTTCATCAACCAACAATATCCCGATTTCCCATTCCCGTTATCCTCACTTTACGTCCTTCAAACAACATCTATCTCAAGGGACCTAATCTAGGATTTTCATCGGGACGGGCATTACTGCTAAGGGGTTTCCTCAACAATAGATATCCTAAAGGCAACCATGAGGGGGATAGAGTACACCGATGAACACATCGTTCACAACACCTATAGGTTATGAACCTGCTAGCGTTCCACAGGACTGTCTAGAAAGAGTCTGTGGTCGTTATCCATACTCTGCTGAATAACTAGATCAACAACAACAACATCGAGGCCTCTCATCTGTTTATCACACACCAACTATCTACCCATGTTTTACCCAACATATTAGTAGATAAAAATATATATTTTTATACATAGTTTAAAACTTGTATAGCATTCTCATTCAATACATATTCCACATAACAGATGAGGCACACCCACATTACACGTATTTCATAGAGAATAAATCAGATCTATGAGAGAGAAGAAAGTGAATATACATTCACACGCATAACAACAAAATAAGCACATAACACGTATTTCGTATAAAATACTTCATAATTATGCGTTAGAAGAAAGTAACTACACACTCACTTGATCAGAAGATGATCAGACAACACTACGACTTGCAGAAGTAGTATTCTTCAGTAGATCTGGAAGATCTTCACAAAAACCGGGCTTCTCGCGAGCAGAGCTTCGACTCGAGAATTGCACTTCTCGGGATCTTCGGGGCTTCGAAACTTGCTTTGGGGCTCGGGATTGATACCGGGGCTTCGGGATACTTCTGGCACGCAAAACGAGGCAAAACGGGAGAGAAAGTAGAGAATTTGGCAAATGGAGTCTGCTGCCCTCGCAACCCTTTTATAGGAGGCTGAGGCCTCGCAGTATGCTGGGCGTACTGCCTCCGAAATCGTCATTGCTTACGTATCCGAAGAACTCGAGTGTGAGGGTCGTCATGCTTCTTTGTACGCTAGGCGTACAACCATATGCAGGGCGTAACCTGGATAAATCCGGTGACTCCCCTTCGGATAATATCGGGTTTAATAATTAAATTTAAATTTTAATTATTTAATAAACTTCAAAAATTCATATCTTCTGCATACGAACTCCTTTTTCTATGTTATTGATATCCACGCGTAGGTGAGACTACTCTCTACAACTTTCGTTTAGACTCCGTCGGCTAGTTTTTATTTTATTTTTATTATTTATTTTTAGTAGGTCGGGACAGGAAAACTCCGTTATAAATTCATAATTTCTTCATCCGACGTCCGTTTTCGCCTATCTTTTTATCGCTTTACTACTATTAACGAGATCTTCGATTCTCGTTTAGATTGTTTAGATCAACAATCACTCGATCTCGAATCGAGTATTCGGGCTGCATACTGCTAAGTCGAAACTTCAGAAAACCATAACTTCCTCATACGAAGTCAGATTTGGGGGTTCTTTTTATGCACGCTCTCGGTTTAACGAACTCTATGACATTCATTTAGATCACTAAGGCTAAATATCGCTCTAACGTAAATTTCACTTTTCACGTCATTCAGCGTTGCCGGTTCTGTCGCGAAACTTCGACAGGTCATAACTTCTTCGTTATAACTCGGATTTCGGCATTCTCTATATATTCAGAAACCTCATTTCAACTACTACAACATTATCCATAGATATCGAGCTTATCTAACATTTCATTTTGATGCTTATTTTTATTCTTAATTACATTAAGACACATAATTAAGCACAAAACACATAGTACTCAAATAATACACTTTTATTATTTCAAAACGGATTACAAAGGTTAACCTAGACTATTATATCAACATTAATGACAAGCCCAGAAATACAGGCGTTACATCTACAAATGGTTGGATCCGACATATCAACCTACAAAAATAGGTTATGTGATCTGGCAATCCTATGCCCTGATATGGTTGCTCTCGAGAGCAAGAAGATAGAGAGATATATCTGGGGAATGTCGCCCTAGATCTAGTAAAGTGTGTTATCTTCCAAGCTTGTCACTTTTGATAGTGCCAAGGAGCTGGCACAATCTCTCATAGATCACAAGAAACCTCAGAACCCAACAATCCCTGCACCCGTACCACAAAAGGTCAACGACAACAAGAAGGGGTGGAACAAGAGGAAAATAGGGGCTTCACAAGAATCCTCCAAGAGACAACAACTTGTGGCAATCAATGCCGCCACAGTAACTCCCGTTGTCCCTGCGAACCCTTTACCAGCAAAAACTTATGCTGGAACTCTCCCGAAGTGCAACAAATGCAACTTCACCACCACGGACCTTGCAGGGAGATCCAGTGCTCTAACTGCAACAGGAAGGGGCATACCACACGTTTCTGCAAGACTCCAACAGCTCAGGCCGCCCAGGTTCCTAATGTCGGTATGGGCCAAGCTTGCTATGGTTGTGGCAAAGTGGGCCACTACAAAAGGAACTGCCCTAAAGCGGGGATGACTTGAGGAGTAGGAATAGTTATGGCCTTGGGCCACGAGGAAGCGGTAGTTGATCCTACGATAGTTCCTGGTACGTTTCTCCTCGATAACTCATATGCTTGCATACTTTTCGACAGTGGAGCAGAGATAAGTTTCGTAAGTCACAAATTTGCACACCTGCTTAAACAAAAACCATGTGCATTAAATAATTCATTCACGGTAGAAATGGCTAACGGGAAAACGGAGAGTACTAACTGCATATACGTAGGTTGTACTTTAACTTTAGATGGCCATACTTTCAAGATAGACCTCATGCCGGTCCCAATTAAATGTTTCGACGTTATCATCGACATGGATTGGTTGAGTCTTCTTCGCGCTGACATCATGTGCTTTGAAAAAGCAGTTTGTCTTAACCTTCCTAACAACGAAACCTTAGTTATCTATGGCGACAAACCTAGTACAAGCCTTCGCATCATTTCGTGCATTCAAGCCCAGAAGTGCTTGCGAAAGGAATATCATGCATTCCTCGCACACGTCGTCGATACGAGTCAAGAAATGAAAGGCATTCAGAACATCCCAGAAGTACGCGACTTTCCCGACATCTTCCCAGAAGAACTTCCTGGATTACCACCACAACGTCAAGTCGAGTTCATAATCGACTTAGTGCCAGGAGCTACTCCCGTAGCCAAATCTCCATATCGTCTGGCACCGGCCAAGATGCAGGAACTTTCCAGTCAGCTTAACGAACTTATCAAGAAGGGATTCATTAGGCCAAGCTTCTCACCATGGGGAGGACCGGTCTTGTTCGTCAAGAAGAAAGATGGATCGTTTCGTATGTGCATCGACTATAGAGAACTCAACAAGCTTACCTTTAAAAATTGTTATCCTTTGCCCCGCATTGACAATTTAGTTGATCAACTTCAAGGAGCCAACTACTTCTCGAAGATAGATCTACGATTCAGATATCACCAACTACGAGTGTTAGAGGAGGATGTTCCCAAGACAGCCTTCCGAACTCGTTATGGACACTACGAGTTTGTGGTGATGCCGTTCGGATTAACTAACGCGCCCGTAGTATTCATGGATCTAATGAATATGGTGTGTCGTCCTTACTTAGATCAGTTCGTCGTTGTTTTCATTGATGACATACTTATCTACTCTCGAAGTAAGGAGGAGCATAGCCAACATCTCCGTAGAGTCTTAGAAACATTGCGAGCGGAGAAGCTCTATGCGAAGTTCTCCAAGTGCGAATTTTGGATCCGACGAGTCGAATTCTTGGGCCATGATGTTAGCGAAGAGGGAATACACGTGGACACTTCCAAAATCAAGGCCATTGAGAACTGGTCAGCACTGAAGACACCTACAGAAATTCGTCAATTTCTAGGTCTCACTGGCTACTATCGCAGGTTCATTCCAAACGCTCAAACGAGCCTTGTGCACCGCACCAATACTATCCCTCCCCGAAGGGATAGAAGACTTCGTTGTGTATTGCTATGCATCAAATCAAGGACTTGGATGTGTTCTGTTGCAGTGAGGTAAAGTCATAGCCTATGCCTCGAGATAGCTGAAGACACATGAGGTTAACTACACCACCCATGATCTTGAGCTAGGAGCAGTTGTGTTTGCTTTGAGGATCTGGAGACACTACGTGTATGGTACAAAAAGCACGATCTTTACAGACCACAAGAGTCTACAACACATTTTCGACCAGAAGGATCTCAACATGAGACAACGACGGTGGGTCGAGCTACTCAGTGATTACGAGTGCGAAATTCGTTATCATCCGGGTAAAGCCAATGTAGTAGCCGACGCCCTAAGTCGGAAGGAATATGTTGGTCGTAGAGTCAAATCTTTGACTCTAACTATCCATTCACACTTGTCCACGCAAATTAAGGAGACTCAGCTCGACGCTTTGAAACCTGAAAATGTGGCAGGTGAATCCCTTAGAGGGATGGATAAGAACTTGGAAGTCAAGGGTGGCGGAGCCTTATACCTCATGGGTCAGATCTGGACACCGAAACACGGTGGCTTCAGAGACTTGGTCATGACCGAAGCTGACAAAACTCGTTATTCTGTCCACCCGGGTTCAGATAAGATGTATCTGGATCTTAAAAAGTTATACTGGTGGCCTAATATGAAAGCAGATATCGCTACCTTCATAAGTAAGTGCCTTACTTGCGCGAATGTGAAGGTCGAATACCAGAAACCCTCCGGTCTTCTAAAGCAACCGGAGATACCAGAATGGAAGTGGGAGCGGATCACTATGGACTTCATAACCAAGTTGCCCAAGACGATGGGTGGACGTGATTCCATATGGGTCATCGTCGATAGACTGACCAAGTCTGCACACTTCTTGCCAATCAAAGAAACAGACAAGATGGAGAAACTTACAAGAACTTACATTAGGGAGATTGTAAGGCTGCACGGTGTTCCCTTATCTATTATCTCGGACAGAGATAGTAGATTCACTTCGAGGTTCTGGCAGTCGTTACAAACTTCCCTAGGAACTAGGCTGGACATGAGTATAACCTACCATCCGCAGACCGACAGGAAAAGTGAGAGAACTATCCAAACCTTGGAAGATATGTTGCGAGCCTGTGTGATAGACTTCGGGAAAGCATGGGATACCCATTTACCCCTTGTCGAATTTCCTACAACAACAGTTATCACACGAGCATAAAGGCAACGCCATTCGAGGCCCTCTATGGCCGGATGTGCAGATCCCCTCTGTGCTGGGTTGAGGTGGGTGATACCTAGTTAGCTAAGGGACGAGTTCCCAAAAGCACTCTCACAGGTCCGGAGATCATTCGGGAAACGACAGAGAAGATCGTTCAAATTCGTGAACGATTGAAAGCCTCTAGAGACCGACAGAAAAGCTACGCTGACAAGTGAAGGAGACCGTTGGAATTCCAGGTGGGCGACCGAGTTCTACTAAAGGTCTCACCCTGTAAGGGCTTGATACGCTTCGGAAAGCGTGGGAAGCTAAATCCAAGGTACATTGGGCCTTTCGAGATTCTCGCAAGAATCGGCCCCGTAGCTTACAAACTCAATCTACCGTGTGAACTCAGTAACGTACATTCTACCTTCCACGTATCGAACTTGAAAAAGTATCTGTCCGACGAGACTCTTGTTATTCCACTCGGCGAGATCGAGATCAACGAGAGCCTCAACTTCGTGGAGGAACCAATAGAGATCATGGACCGAGAGGTCAAGCAAATGAAACAAAGCCGTATCCCGATAGTGAAGGTTCGCTGGAACGCAAAACGGGGACCTGAATTCACTTGGGAGCAAGAGGATCAGATGAAATGGAAATATCCTCATCTTTTTCCTTAGTTACCTGTAAATACTTTATCTGCTTAGACTTTAATTTCGGGACGAAATTCCCTTTAACGGGGGGATGATGTGACAACCCAGGATTTTTATTCGGTCAAACCCTAGAAGTCAATCACTTCTTATTATAAGTTAATGTCATTATTTCTTATTTTAACAAATTGAGAGTTTGTTTGATTATTTTAATATTATTCTTTAAACGAATGGGTGAAAGAAAGTGTCATCTCGGGTTTTGAAATTTAAAAACCGCAAACACCTCGTGTCTTAGAAGTTCACAACCAAACTTTTATGTTTTGGTCGGAAAACCTTCCAAAAATCGTGAACTCATGCTTAAGCATGAGTTTACTCCTCAAGTTAATCACTTTTCACTTTTCACCCTAAAAGAGTAAACTCCAAAAGAGTAAACTCAAGAAAACCTCTCAAGTAGCAAACTAGAAACAATTCAAGATCTTCAAAGTTGTAAGTGTTCTATCCATTCCAAGTTGATTAAACACTTAATCTAGTGTTTGTGCATCTATTCATCCATTCATTTCTTGTGTTTTGATTTGATTTCCAAAAACACCAACAACACACACTAAGTGTTCTTGGACTTTTAGCATATTTCAAGCTTCCTTAAAGTAAGTACTTCAATCCTTGAGTCTTATTGAGTTAGTATTACAAGTTAGCATCAAGAAAATATGCCAATAACACATGGAACAAGGTGTTCACGGTCCAAGAATGTTCTTCGGCCGTAAACACCAAATAAGGCACCAAAGTGTGCCTAAGTCATTAATCTAAGCCCTAGTTGGATGTTTAAGCCTTCCTTGACATGTTTGAACCTTCCCTTGATGGGTTTAAGCCTTGAAAAACACCAAAGAATGCCATGTTCATGTGTTTACGGTTTGGGGAGCTCCCAAAATCGTAAACACCCTTTAGTGTGTTTATTTGGGCCATATTCCTTCCTTAGGCCTAAAAACTAACATAGGCAATTACCTTGATGAGTTAGGGACTTGAAAACATAACAATACCAATTTCCATATGGGTTTAAGGTAGTAAACCCAAAGGGAAATGACCATGAGGCCGTAAACACCTCAAAAGGGGTGTTTTGTTGCCTTAGTCCCTTCCAAAGGCCAAACCACCAAGTAGAAATGCTTCAAAGGACTTGCAAATCCTCAAAAAAACTTATGGTCAAAAGGAGAGGAGTTTACGACCGTAAACTCATTAGGTCAAGGTCATGAAAACCGTAAACTCCAAGGGAGTTTACCCTTGAACCCCAAACACAATAGCAAGGTCCTTTAGCACTTAGATGCAATCCTTATGACTCGTACCACTTAAATAAGGTGTTTTACATGCCTTAGGATGTCTTAACTTTGTCAATTAGTGATTTAAAGTCTAATTGGATACATATATGTGTGATAATATGTTAACTAAGATCATTGGGTGTGAACAAGTCTTCACTTGTCACCTAGCTATCCTAAATCATTCAGTTCATCCAAACCACCATCTACATGTGAGTTCATACCCCTTAATCAGTGTTTAAATGATTTTAAATGCTTTAATGGGGGGGGGGGGGGGGGGGGGGGAATACAAGTAGAAAACAGCATGTTATTAAATCTTAAAAATACTTTGTTATCAAATGTATTACTTTTGAAATGTTTATTAAAATGACCTCAAGTCATTGTTAATTATTGTTCAAAACTCATAGATGTTTTACAAAACCATTTTTACCTTCTTGAACAAAACTACATATGTACACTTATGTTCTTATATATGTATTGATGTTATAGTTTTCATCCTTCATTCAGTTTCCCACACTCTTGTGTAGCAAGGGTGTATAAACCTACTTGGACAACCAATTACCTTCCATTTAACTATTATAGGGATAGTTAGAAGATACAAAACATTATTCCTTTACATAGATACATTTACCTGTATACACTTACATGAATACTTGTATCTCGATTCACGAGGATGATTTATTAGTACCTTCTGTGTAAATTGTCCTGCCTATCCCAGTTCAACGGGATATCTAGACGGGACTAACCATTCCGAAACCCACCTGTTAGCGACAGTGGTCGATGAACATCTACGGATGCCTACGGTTATTACTTATATTAGGGGTACCTTTACGGGACTAACCATTCCTTGGGCCTACTGTTCGCTACAGAGGTTGATGAACATCTACGGATGCCTACAGTTAATACTTATACTAGGAGTAACTTTACGGGACTAACCCTTCCTTCCACCTGCTGTCGCTACAGAGGAAAATTGAATAATATACAAATGTTCAAAGGTTAGACATTTCGCTAATCGCGATGTCGTGTTAATCCTAATACAAAAGGATAACAATTACATGAGTACATTTTCCTATTACTTTATTTTGTGATACATTCACATAAACGATGAGTTAGACTAAGTACTGTTAGTATTAGTCAAAAGAAAGGAAAAACTATCATTTTTACTTACAAAACATTCGGGTCTTGGTAGAAGACTACATTTCATATAGTAGGAAATAAGGGATTTTCTAGGGTTTTCATACTTATATCAATTGTTTCATTTAAAGGTTTACAAGGCATTCATAATAGCTTTCCAAAACAAAACAGTGACACTTAAATACTTATGAATTCACCAGCTTTAGGTTGATACTCGCTTTCAAAATAACTTATATTCTCAGGTCACCAGTAGACAGATACGATGGCCAGGTTTTGAGAAGACAGAGCATAGAAAAGACTCGTCTTTTTTTTTTTATTGTATTTTTGGTGTCTTATTACATTCAAAGAACACGCATTTATTAAAACTTTACTTTTAATGCAATGGATGATGTTGTTGCTTGTTTACTACTTTACACTGTTGTGATACTGTACATGACGTCCTCCACCCCGGAACGTTTCCGCCGTTCTTGGTTTTGGGGTGTGACAGGGCGACGAAGATGTTGGATTAGTGTCTAAGTCCATAACTATTTTGGTATGTGCTTGACCCGATGGTGCATGGTCCTTTTGGGTTGCCTTCACCAAAGCAACTTGATAGGATGAATTATGGAGAGAAAGGATTAATTATGATTTATTAATATATTATGAGAATAATATATTAAAGGAGAAATCATATTGTTTAATTAATATTAGTCAAGAATTAATAAGAATTAAGTTTGTGGCTAAAAGACATTAATTAAACTTAAGGGACTAGAACTGTCAATTGTGTGATAGTTGAATATTAGGCTAATGGACTCCATAGAGGATGGAGTGGATGAATTCTATGGGGAAACCCATTAGAAATCGTCCAAGGCCTCTAAGGAAGGATTCCATGGGTTGCTTAGGGCCTAAACATCCAAATTAGGGTTTCCTTGTTAGATAACCCTAATAGCCTCACTATTTAAAGGACCCTTAAGCCCCCAAAACGTGGTGAACTTGTTCTCTAGGGTGTTCACACGTTTTGGGCAGCCTCCTCTCTCCTTATTCTTCATCCTCTTGCTCTTGGTGTTTATGAACCATTAGAGGAGTGACAATTGTGACTCTAAGCTTTCTAAAGTCATTACAAGGAGGATTTGTGATTGTTATTGCTACATAACAATCAAGGTAAGATCTAAACCTCTTTCTTATGTTAATATGATTAATTGTATGCTAGAATTAGGGTTTAAAGTCTTGGATGAATTGCATGTACAATAGAGAAACCTAGATCCAAGCATTAGGGTTTGCATGAGCACATAGGATGTTCTTATGGCTAAAATCCATCAGTGGTATCAGAGCCTAGATTGGTTTCTATTGTATTGATGCTTTGGTTATTTTTTCAAGCTTCAAAATTGTTTTTTGGCTCCCTAACTGATGAACTCGGCGTGTTCCAATGTGGACTCGGCGAGTTGCTCCTACTCGGCGAGTCCATAGAGGAACTCGGCGAGTTCGAGCGTCAGAAAGAGGGGATTTCGGGATTTCTTGCTGTTTTGCTCATGGATACTTGCCTTATCTGTTTTGGGTCATTAAAATCCGATTTTAAACATATTTTTGAGTATATCCTTGATTAAACAAAAGATAATTACCAATTGATTAGATAATAACTTCCTTATATGATTAAAGTTTGATTATTTGTATTAATTGGGTAACTTATCTTGCAAGAAATTGAAATTAGGTCAAATATAGATAATGACAAAAATTAATTGTTTAATTTCTATTATTTGTTATTTGATCCTTGTGTTGTTAAAAGTTTCAGTTATGCCCATGTAAGTTTTATAGTTTAAATTAAAACTTAAAAGTTTTGTTTTGAAATTTAAATAGTTAAAACCCTAATGTTTTGAAATGTTTCAAAACTTGCCCTCAAGTTTTGGAATTTAAAAGTTGATTAAAAGTTTAATTTAGAAATGTTAAATTCTAAAACCCTAGTATAGTTTTGAAAAGTTCAAATCACACCCTTATGGTTTTATTAATTAATTAAAGTGTATAATTAAAAGAGATTTAGTAATTCCATAATGTTTTGGTTTACAATTTAATTAAATTAAAAGTATAATTATTAAATTAGAACACCTAGTATTTTAAAAGTGTAAAATACACCCTATACTATATATATCACTAAAAGTCTAATATTATATATGTATGAGTAAAGTGTCAAGTCTTACCGTTAGTAGGCCTCATTCACGAAGCTGGTCTATAAGGGGTGCTTAAGGAAATTGCCTATAAAATGGCGATTGAATGGGTATCCACTCTTACCCACCGCACTCTTGACTAGTGGAGGGTCGTTAGCCGAACGAGTAGGATAGGACAGAAACCTTCCATTATAAGTATAATGAAGTATAAAAGTAACTAAATGCTTTCATAAAATTACCAATCTTAGTTACTTTAGGAAGAAGTGAATTGATGCAATTCCATGAAATTACACTTTGTACCCTTGCAAAGACGTTAGTGGAGCGTGTGTGGTTAACCAGCACACTAAATGGTTCTAAGAAAAGGTAGCAAATGGTGACTCAATGTTTGTCATAGTTCAGTGGAGCGTTTGTGGTTAACCGGAACATCGAATAGGTGACTGTAACATGTGGGGGCACCATGTAGATTTGCATGGTTATTCACACACCCTTTGTGATCCTCGGCATCCCAGTCACAAACTAGAGGGGCATATCGAGATTTAAACATGCCATTGAAAATTTCAATGAATCTCAAAGGATCTAGGAGTTTTCAATACATTTAAAACTTAATCTGTCTTTCGTTTTTCATGGTGGAAAATTAGTGAATCGTCATTCACTTACCTTCAAATGTTCTGCAATTTGGGTTACGACATCCCTCTCCCGAGTTGTAGAATATTGTGTTGGGTCCTAGCCTTAGTATATCATTTGGGTGATTTACTAAGGACTCAATAAATCAACTAACTTGAATTCGTTTTCTCCCGTTTTGTAGATGTCAAAGTATGACAATCATGGTCTTCCCAAATTTCAAGGAAAAGGTGTTCCTGCCGAAAATAAGTTGTTCCTCTATTCAAGTGAAGAATCTAGGTGGACTAGTTTGATTTCACTTCCTCCTCCTCCTCCCCTTATTCTCCCTAACCCATAAGATCGAAGAATTGAAAGGTTCAATGTCACTAAATCCCTATTGGCAATGAAACATGAAAATGGTAAGCCCGTGTGTGCCCACGTTCTAGGAATGAAATCACACATCGATAGGTTGATTATGTTGGGTGCGTCATTCCCTGATAAGTTGGTTGTAGACTAGGTTTTGCAGTCACTCCCTGAATCATATAATGAGTTCAAAAGAAAGTATTATATGATGGATCATGACACAAACCTCATTGACCTAACTTACATGCTCATTGCTGCTGAATCAGAAATGATTTGGCAAAGCAATGGAGAATATTTGTTGGGAAAGTCAACCAACCATGCTTCCGAGGACGTTCTAGGAGAACCGACCTGCATTTGTTGCCAAGTGAAAGGGCGTTGGATACAAGTCTGCCCTAAGAGCCTGAAGAATCCAGAAGATGGGAGAGTCAAAGGGTATGGATGTGCTTCGGGTAAAATCCACTATCTAACTCCATTAAGTTCCTATTCATTGATTATTAATACATAATGTGATAAGATTACATTTGAATGTTTTGCAGGATTAGTGAAAAGAGAGGAAGCCTGATGGAAAGGCAAGATGAGTCTGATCACGAAGAGATGGATCTCGATCACATGGATTCGAAGATTAGATTTTGAGCTTAGAAAGTTATGATAGAGTTGTTAGGAATATTTGATTACATAGTTTTTCAGTTGATTTTGCATTGTAAGGACAAATGTTTTCCGTTGCTTTTATGAATAAAATAAATCTTGTTTGACGTATTTATTTATTTATTTCCGTACAATGAAATCGTTATGAAAAATTGATGTTTGCATATTTCTACAACGAATGGATGTGATTCTTAATTACGTTAATTGTGGAAATGTCAAGAATTTACCAAATAGGGAGAGTTTCTTATCATCCAAGTTTCAAGTGGACAGAAACTTGGAATCATACAACAAGTATTTCATGATGAATGAGAAGTTTCATATTTGGAAATTAGACTAATTCGTTGACAAGGTGTCAAGTGAAGGACTAGAAAATCGAGTACACAAGGTTGTGTGTTGATCAAGTCCACCACAAGAATGACAAAGATATTCATCATGATTTACTAAAGGTTTAGTAAATATGATTATACTTATAAGATTAAGTGTAATTCTTAGTTGATTGAAAAAGTTTAAATCAATAGCAGAACGAATAAGAAGAATCAAGTAGGCAGTAGGATAAAAATTTCTCTATTCTAAGAAGAAGGGAGAGTACCTTTTTATTATGTTTTACGATAAATATTAATGATTAAGAACCATATCTCAATTGATCCTCTAAGTGAGTCTTTGTGTAATTGTATGTCTAAGAAGAGGAATCGAGAATTGAAGAAATGGTTAAATCAAGAAGTCAATCATACTGCGTTCCAAAACCAAATCTTAGAGTTAAGATTGTGACATTGACTGACAAGTATTAGGAAGGTTGATAACATTCATCAAATGTGGAAAATTGTGATGTCTTGGATAAGACAAAGACCAACTAGGACCAATTTTATGAAGTGTTTTGTCTTGATAAAAGCTACACTAACTCTTGAATATTCTTTTGTCAAGAAATGTTCATTGACAAAAGAATCTTATATGTCAAGGAGTCAGTGGGAGTCTTAATGATCTTGAAAAGTTTCAAGAACTAACCAAGAATAAACCTTATCGATCATCACTAACACACGACTTGAGGTTTACAACCTATCGTGTTGACACTATCTTGTTTCTGTGTCGTAAACTTTGGTTTTGACAATTCGCATGGATAGGAACACATACACCGTTAAAATCTAAGTGTCATAAGATTTCCTCCTTCATGAAGATGGATGTGAGGAAATGCTTTCACTAAGAGAGATTTTAAAAAGATTGCGATTGTAAAAGTGTATTCTCAAATTTGATTATGGTTACGATATCCCTTTCCATAATTCGAATTGTGAGATTTGGCAATTAGTCTGAATTGTTTAAGACACACATATGAGCTATCTTGGATAAAGGTGTATGAGATTAAGAAGCTTAGATAAAAGATTATCAAAGCATTAAGTATTATAAATATGAACTTAAGAAATTCAATAGGTTTTGTTTTTCTGGAAGTTAAGATGTTTCTGAATACATGTCAAAGCAAGTGGGAGCATAAGAGTTATGCTTATTTGATAATAATCATCATGATAGTGGGAGCATAAATGTTGTGCATGTATGATTATTAAAACAAGTATTGCAAGTTAGCAATATTAATTATAGAAAACAAGAGTTATCCTTTGCAAAGTCGTAAGAGTTGAATAGTTGTTTTGCTATAATTAAGGGAGAGAATATTATGCTTCATTTCAAATCTAAAGGCTTAGGTTGTGGAATGTTAATAAATTTAGTCAAGGATACATAGTGTGTTCTTAAATTTCGATTATGATTACGGTATCCCTCTTCATAGTTCGAATTGTAAGAACGAGACACATAAAATATTATGGCAAAGTATCATATCTTTATGTAAGACATTATGCATCGTGTCCCATACGCTTCAGGTATAGGATCGATTGCAAATGCTATAATATTTGACCATTCAAATATTTTTCCAAATGTCTAGCGCATTTAGAGGGAAAAAGGACTAGAATTGGTTTTGACTAAGATAATTAAACAACTATCAAAGGACGATCCAAAGCTCGCTGAGGATTGGTCGCTTGTGAGTAGTTGGAAGTATGATATTGGATGGAGCATATCGACATTATTATGAATAGATAAGATTCTATTAAGAATGAGTTGTGATATGGTAAGTATGGAAATGATTCCATATTGGGAGTTGGATATTGAGAATCTATGTTTAGATTAGAAACTTTTATGCAAAAGGATGTTCAAAGGAATGTACTTTGAGTGAGAGACATCACATCTATGGAATTGTCTTGTAATAATTTCCGATAGAGAGCTTTGTAATTCATTGGCAATAGTAATTGTGACCTTAGTGCAGTGACATTACAAAAGGATCATTGCATAAAATGTTACAATCTAACATATACTATAAGTAGCAAGAATTTGATATTCTTTCACTTGTGAAAAAGGATTAGTAGTTGTGAAATGAGTATGATAGGAAATGTGTTCATTTGATCTATTTCACAAAGTAAGGACCGTAGGTAAACATTGTGTGCATGCTGAGAGCATGGGACAAGTGTAGTAATAATTCAAGTAAGAAGTTGATTACCCGAAACAACAAATAATGAGTAATCAATATGGTGATTAAATAAAATGTTTTATTTATACCCAGAGTTTGGGGCCATATGGGATTAGTATTATTCTTGTGTTTCACTTTGCATGTTTTGACTTCATGAATAATTTAATTGGTTCAGAACAGTCAAATTATTCGAACGGACCACAGTCGTTCATATGTTGGAAGTAGGTATGAATGAAGACTGTCGTGAATTGGTGTGTGGATTGTCTAAAGTGTATTAGACATAAGCAATTGTTTGCTGCAACGTTCATGAGTGCTTATGAATATGATTTGAGCATTGGATTAAACCCAAGCTCACTTGGATCACTTCATGGATTTTTATCACGAGTGATTGGCGAGACGATAACATCTTATATTCTTGAAACCGAGATGTGTGAGTTGTATCTTGCGAGTCGGTTGCACATTGATAATATGTAAACGCACCGGTAACTTGGTGTTGTAAAACATATTGTTGTGTGTAATTCGGTAAGTAAGTGCAAGCGAGCATTGAGTCAAATTTTATCCGTTCCTTTTATCCAAAGTAGGATAAAAGCGATATCTTTGGGCCCCTCGATGATTTAGTGATGACACCTAAGCGCTTGGCCAAGCCGGGACTAAATTGATGTGTTCAATTATAGTCTGTTGTCAGTCATCATAAATCGGAAGTCGGGAAATAGTATAGAGGGAATGATTAAGTTCTGGTATCATATCTATACGATATCTAGAATGGAGGAATATATGATCCCTTATCTAAAGGACACGCGTATCTGATATGATCAGAGTTGACAGCGGCTTTGGAAAGCTACGATTGCAGATCAGGATCTGAAGTCATAAGCAGAATAGTTATTAGACTTATCCAAGTGGGAGACTGTTGGATTAGTGTCTAAGTCCATAACTATTTTTGTATGTACTTGACCCGATGGTGCATGGTCCTTTTGGGTTGCCTTCACCAAAGCAACTTGATAGGATGAATTATGGAGAGAAAGGATTAAATATGATTTATTAATATATTATGGGAATAATATATTAAAGGAGAAATCGTATTGTTTAATTAATATTAGTCAAGAATTAATAAGAATTAAGTTTGTGGCTAAAAGACATTAATTAAACTTAAGGGACTAGAACTGTCAATTGTGTGGTAGTTGAATATTAGGCTAATGGACTCCATAGAGGATGGAGTGGATGAATTCTATGGGGAAACCCATTAGAAATCGTCCAAGGCCTCTAAGGAAGGAGTCCATGGGTTGCTTAGGGCCTAAGCATCCAAATTAGGGTTTCCTTGTTAGATAACCCTAATAGCCTCACTATTTAAAGGACCCTTAAGCCCCAAAAACGTGGTGAACTTGTTCTCTAGGGTGTCCACACGTTTTGGGCAGCCTCCTCTCTCCTTATTCTTCATCCTCTTGCTCTTGGTGTTTGTGAACCATTAGAGGAGTTACAATTGTGACTCTAAGCTTTCTAAAGTCATTACAAGGAGGATTTGTGATTGTTATTGCTACATAACAATCAAGGTAAGATTTAAACCTCTTTCTTATGTTAATATGATTAATTGTATGCTAGAATTAGGGTTTAAAGTCATGGATGAATTGCATGTACAATAGAGAAACCTAGATCCAAGCATTAGGGTTTGCATGAGCACATAGGATGCTCTTATGGCTAAAACTCATCAGAAGATGTACAGAGATCTTCAACCCGATTACTGGTGGCCCTGCATGAAGCGGGACGTAGCTTGGTTTATGGAGAGATGCCTGACCTGCAGGAAGGTCAAGGCAGAGCACCAAAATTCCCATGGCAAGATGCAACCGCTAGACATTCCCATGTGGAAATGGGAGGATATCACCATGGATTTCATTACCAAGCTTCCCAGGACCGCACGTGGGGTAGATTCGATTTGGATCATCGTGGATCAGTTGACCAAGAGTGCGTAATTCATACCGATCCAGGAGAGAGCATCTCAGCTGAGAAACTGGTTGAGATTTATGTGCGAGAGGTGGTGGCACGTAATGGAGTGCCTGTCTCAGTGGCAACAGACAGAGACGTCCATTTTACATCCAGGTTTTGGAAGCGGTTTCATGACGAGATGGGTACTCGTCTCCATTTCAGCACCGCTTTCCATCTTCAGACGGACGAACAGAGCGAGAGGACGATTCAGACTCTCGAGGACATCCTTCGGGCATGCGTGCTAGATTTCGGGGGCAGTTGGGATATGTATCTTCCGTTAGCAGAATTTTTGTATAACAACAGTTATTACTCCAGTATAGACCAGCCTCCCTTCGAGATGCTCTATGGGAGGAAGTGTAGGACCCCAATTTATTGGGGAGAGGTCGGTCAACGAGTCATGGGGAGTACATAGGTGGTATTTAAGACTACGGAGCAGATTCAGCAAGTCCGGAGCAGACTCCAAACTGCTCAGAGCCGGCAGAAGAGTTACGCCGACAAGCGGCATTCGAACTTGGAGTTTCAGGTGGGCGATATGGTCCTCCTCAAAAGTGTCACCCTGGAAGGGTGTTATCAGATTTTGGAAGCGAGGAAAGCTGGGCCCCAGATTCATTGGTCCGTTTAGGGTTTTGTCTTGGGTGGGTCGGGTTGCTTATCGGTTAGACCTTCTAGTAGAGCTCAACCAAATCCACAACACGTTCCATGTTTCTCAGTTATGGAAATGCTTGATGGATGATTCCGCAGTGGTACCCATGGAGGACATTCAGGATGACGACAACCTGAACTATATCGAGAGTAGAGTTGGTGAAGGTGCAGTGGCAGCACCTCAAGGGTTCGAAGTGGACATGGGAGCCCGAGGAAGAGATGAGGGAGCACTACCCAGAGTTGTTTCTAGAGACAGAAGACTTCGAGGACGAAGTCTAAGATAAGTGGAGGAGAATTGTAACACCCCGTTCCTGGTACGTATTGATTCATTAATGTATTTTATAAAGAGCTACTCGACGAGTAGTAGCCCTAACTCATTGAGTAGATCCTAGGATTGGACGCGGGTTTAAGTGACCTACTCGGTGAGTCCGCGTCTTGACTCGACGAGTAGGCCAATCTGGACGAAACCCTAATCCTTAGGGTTTGTACCCTATTTAAACATCCTTATAGCCCCCATCCCAGCCTCCAACACCTTTAGAGCGTTCCCCCTTAAAACCCTAGCCCTCCATTGGTGAGTTTGAGTGATTCCTTCTTGATTTTTTAGTGTCTTGGTGTATTCTTGAAAGTGTAGAAGAGAAGGAAAGCGATAACGTGCAAATGAGAAGAAGGAGATCCAGAAGATAGTTTCCATTTGCTACTTCATCTGGTAATAAAGACTGTACCTTGTTCATTTACCTAGTAGATCTTCATATATGCTTGTTTTTCCACTTTTGGGACATTTCAAGGTCCAAACTCGAGTTTGGAGCTCCCTTAGGGTAGGGAACTATAGATCTGGACATCATTGAGCTCTGGGAGCTCAAAGTAGCTACCTTTATGCAAAGCAAGGCCTTGTTCCAAACCCTAGGTTCCCATTTCTAGCTTATTTTGGTGCTTTAGCTTCATACCTCTATGCATGTACGTAAAGTTGGCAACTTTACGTGTTATATCGGCCCTAGAAGCTCAGATCTATGAATTGGATGCATTGGAATCGATTAGAATCAACTGTATAGTGAAGACATGCATAGGACTCGACGAGTCGTTCATTGGACTCGGCGAGCCGGAGCGTAAACTCTCGATTTCTCCAATTTAAGAGTTGTGAGTTGAATCAGTGAGTGGAAAAGGACTCAGTGAGTTAGGACAAGGATCTGGAAGTAGAGGGACTCAATGAGTCTACGCCCTGACTCGGCGAGTCGAGTCACGAGTTGGAGAATTGTGAGTTAGGGAACTCGACGAGTCCATGGTAGGACTCGGCGAGTAGAGTCAACCTGGAAGTTGAATCTGACCAGGACATTGACTTTTACCAGGGGTAAATTGGTTATGTACTCCGTGAGGAATCATCAGTTGATTCAGAATGTTATGTGATTGTAGCCGGAGAGTCGTCGGAGCAACAAACATGGATTTCTCACTCGAGATATCAGCAGCTAGTTATACGAGGTGAGTTTCCTTCCAGTAGGAACGGGTCTACGGCCACAATGCCAGTCCGTTTAGATGATAGTAGTTCCGGACATGGGTCCGATGCCGGGCGGGGCCCGATGCAGTAGTATGTATGCTTGATGTCTTAGTGATCCATGCATGTTTGTGATATGTGTTATATGATCCGGACTTCGGTCTGATGCTGGGCAAGCCCGATGCAGTATGTAATTATGCTATATGTTCATGTTATGTTATGTTCAGTTTATTTCGGACTTTGGTCTAATACTGGGCGGGACCCAAGTTATTCCGGACTTTAGTTCGATGCCGAACGGGGCCCAAATTATGCCGGACTTCGGTCCGATGCCGGGCGAGGCCCGATGCAGTGGGCAAGACCCAGTATGTGTTATTTGTGTTATTGTATGGTATGTGGTAGTTTGGTGTGACAACCCGATATTTAGAGACAAGGTAATGTAAAACCAGTCAAATTTAGGTCAAAATATAACTTTCCTAAAATCTTATTTGGGTTAAATCAAGTGGTAGGAATCGTAACAAGGTTTTCATACATATAAAGAACACAAAAATCCGAGTTATAACGAGGAAGTTATAACCATTCTAAAATTCCGGACAAAAACCGACAACACCGATTAAACGACAAACGCGAAGTTTGAATACAATAGTTTTTAGCCTTAAATATCTAAATGAAATTTGTAGATAACAATGAACCGCAAGCGTACATAAAAAGAACGTCCAAATTTGACTTCGTATGACGAAGTTATGATTTTTCCAAGATCCGGATATAGTAGTAGACAACTAAAAACTCGAAATAGAGATCGAGAGACTTTTGGCCAAAACAACCTAAATGAGAATCGAAGGTCTCAACAATAGTAGTACAACGATGAAAATTCTGACGAAAACGGACATCGGATGAAGGAGTTATGGATTTTTAACGGAATTTTCGTGTCCCGGCCCGTTAAAAATATATAATTAAAAATAAACTCAAAATTAGCCGATGAAGTCTAAACGAGAGTTGTAGAGCATATTTTCAGCTACACGTGCATATAAAGAACGTCGAAAACGGAGCTCATATGCGAAAGTTACGGATTTTACAAGTTCGAGGCCCGAAATCCGAGGCTGTCAGGTTTGCCACGACGTGGCACAGTTTCGCCGCGACCCAACAAGTGACTGAGGGCGTCCAATCAATGGAAGAGGATAAGAATTGGTCCCCATGATGTGGCCAGCCTTAGCCATGACGTGGCACACCAAAAATACCCCTATAAATAGATTTCAAGGGCTCCGAGTTCCATTGCTCAGTTCCCTTCTTTCTCGCGCCGAAACTCTGCGTTTAAGCCCCCCGAGACCCTCCCAAAGCCCCGGTTTTCACCTTTAAGTCCCGAAGGAAGGTTTTGTGTTCCCGAGATTCCCGAGAATCCCGAGATTTTCCCGCGTTTTCAACTCATCCTATCGAAGTTCTGCTCGATTCTTCTCTCGACTACTTCAAACCAACCACTTCAATCAAGTGAGTTCATACCCCTATAAACTATACTTTCAAATGTTTATCAATGCTTTTATACACCTTTAAGGGGGGGGAATACAAGTAAACACATGGTTATTATCGTGTGTGACATAAAGTTTCACTATATACTCTTTTCTATCAAGTGAATCATATGTGATTCATAACTACTACATGAGAACTTTTGTATACAATATATATATTCAAGATAACATCTTGTCTTTTGGAAATAAAACATGTTTACATATATATGCGAATCAAACCCTTTTATTTATACTTTAAGTATATGTGATCATTTATGTCACTTTAGATGTTATACTTTACATAACAAGGGAGCATTACACTAGGATTTACTATACGAACGAAACACACACTTTGAATAACTATAATAGGTATAGTTTACGAGAAAATCATGAACATTTACATACTAGAAACACTATATCAAAGAGATACTTTCACATACAAGAACAAATGGACATTTTTATACGTAAATATGTTTTATACTAAGTTTTGTGAGACGGTTCACGTACTTTCGAGTATGCATTTTAAGTCCTGTATTATATATCATAATCCCTTGTAGGGGGAGCGTGATACTTGTGTATAGATCTATACGGGATTGAAAATCCCGCACCTGAGCTGTTAGCTACAGCTAGGCCGGCAAGCCTAGGGTGACGAATGTCATAACATTTCAACGCCTGAAGAACGTTGTTACAGGCAGTCGGGGTCATTAGTATGGTTATAAAACTCACATGGAGTATTAGAAACACATTGGTTTACAGGGTTATCAAACGCCTTAGTGATTTTATATTTACACAAATCTATTATTTAGGCATGAAAAACATCATTTTGTTATAGTTTTGGAGTTTTTAAACTACGTACACACTTATGAAAAGATATTGGATTTCTAAAGGTAAACATACAAAACAGTCGAGTCTTGGTAGAAGACTACTTTTATACTAGTAGAAAATATGGGATTTTGCTAGAAACTTTCAAACATGTACAAACCATTTTATTCAGTTTTATACAAATGTAGAACAATTTCAAACGTTTTCTTCATACTTATACGAACAATTACATTGATTAATTCCAAACGTTTTCTTCATACTTATACGAACAATTACATTGATTAATTCCAAATGTTTTCTTCATACTTATACGAATAATTACATTGAACAATTTCAAACGTTTTCTTCATACTTATACGAATAATTACATTGAACAATTTCAAACATTTTCTTCATCCTTATACGATTAATTACCTTGAACAATTTCAAACATTTTCTTCATACTTATACGAACAATTACATTGATTAATTCCAAACATTTTCTTCATACTTATACGAACAATTACATTGATTAATTCCAAATGTTTTCTTCATACTTATACGGACAATTACATTGATTAATTCCAAACGTTTTCTTCATACTTATACGAACAATTACATTGATTAATTCCAAACGTTTTCTTCATACTTATACGATGAATTACATTGAACAATTTCAAACGATTTCTTCATACTTATACGATTAATTAGATTGCACAATTTCAAACATTTTCTTCATACTTATACAAACGACTACATTAAATACTTATGAACTCACTAGCTTAAATGCTGACCTACACTTTCAAAATAACTTGTATTCTTAGGTTACCAGTAGACAGGTACGATGACCAGGTTTTGCGAAGACGGGGCAGTCAAGACTCGTCTTTTATTTTGATTACTTGTTGTAATGTCTTATTACTATGAAAGAACACACATGTATTAAACTATTACTATTAATGCAATGGACGATGTTGTTGCTTGTTTACTACTTTGCATTGTTGTGATACATTACATGATGTCCTCCGCCCCAGAATGTTTCCGCCGTTCCGGTTTTGGGGTGTGACATTTGGGGAGCTCACTAAGCTTTGTGCTTACAGTTTTCAGTTTTGGTTACAGGTACTTCCACTAGCAAAGGGAAGGGCTCGGGTTGATCGCATGGCACACACCACAGTCACAACATGGGAGTTCACTCTGATGATTTGATATGAGATTTTGATTTGAGACATATACTATGATGTTTTATGATACATGATTATGATTTTACTTATGATTTTGGATGGTTGATGGTTTTATTAATGTTTTAAAAACGAAATTTTTGGGTTGTATTTTTGGGATGTTTCAAATTGTTATAATTAACACTTTTGTGACCCTTAAAGTGTGTGTGAACTAAACAATATCATAATTGGTGTTTATCTTATTTACAACAAATCTTTGTGTATGCATTTGAAAGACCAAACAGCAAGGTTATTGAAAAGGGCAATTCTGTCCATGATTTTAGAAAAATTATAGAAAAATCACCGTAAGTTGAAATTTGGATCCGTAAATGCCTCAAAGCTTATAAAATGAAACTAATTTGTCCACAAATTTTATCCTAACCTTAAATGGCTCCTAACCAGAGTGAAAATGTTCATTTTTACAAACTGGTCTGAAAATATTCTCAAATGATAGGCAGTTTTGTAAAAATCATCATAAATTATAGAAAACTCGTATGAACTTGTGAGTGTAGTGATTGAAAAGTTATAGACCTAAAATATTTTCATATTGTACAGTTTTGAAATCCATTAAGTTTAAGAAGGGTAAAACAGTTCGTGAACAGACCACAACTTTTTTGTAAAAAGCTGAAATTTAAGCTTAGATATGTTTAGTGACATAACTTGTATTTTTAGTTAACTAAGCATTTAAATCATTCAAAAATAATTTTTTTATTGTGTATTCTCCCCCAAAACTTGTAAAACATAAAATAGGGGCCGTAGAAAACTCACTTTTGTTGTGTAAAGTTATTCTGTTTGAGAACGGTTCGTGCGGTTTCGGGTTCCACTCAAGTTTGCGATTTGAGTATTCTTTTGGATGTATTAACACATAAAGAAATATATTTACATGTATGTTAGAATTTTATCATGTCTTAAATCAGTTAAAACCAGTGAACTTGATGATAAAAAGAAAGAGTAGAAATCAAGAATATACCTAACTTTAACTTGGATCAAAAGTATGTTGCCAAAAGGTGGTGGAAAACACAATCTTTTTGAGAGGTAAAGGGTAACTTTATCAGGGGTTTTATGTGTTTGAAAGTATCTACATATGGTCTACTTTGAATCTTGAAAATGGGCAGTAAGATGAAGAACTTTTGGGTGTTGGTTTTGATGCTCGAAAACAATTACTGTTTTGGCTATGTTGCTACATGAAAATTCATAGCAAGAAGGTAAGAAAAAGAGTAGTTTAGCCACTGTTTTGAGTCCCTAATTTAGAGTAGCATAACAACTAACTTCTAGGGGTATTTGGTGGTGAAAATATCAAGCAAAAGGAAGGTGAAAATAGAAGAAATGGTGGCTGAAAAACCAAGGGACAGTAGCCTCTTAAGGTTTACGATTTTGATGACTTTGGAAGGGATTTTGTGTGGCTGAAATGGGATGAACTTTGAGAGCATTTCCCTGGATTATTTGCTAGAGAATGAAAGAAGAAAGGGAGAGAGAGAGAGAGAGAGAGAGATAGAGAGAGAGAGAGGTTTCTATATTTTTAAGGAAAGAAGAAAAGAAGATAAGATGTAAAGTCCTAGGCTAACTTGTGATCCGATGTGGCGATGATGAGATTTGTTCTTTGTCTAGCCACTTGCCTAGTTAGTTACTTAGAGATAGAACTTAGATAACTAACTAGTTAGTAGTTAGTTATTAGTTAGGTGTTATAGTTTAGGTGGGGGAAGTGGTGATTCTCGAAAATATGAAAAAGAATTAAGAAGTGTTCTTAGCAAAATGTCTTAAGTGATTAATCACTTATTAGTTAACTTGGCACTTCTCTTAACCATTTCTCTTATCTTATTGATTTAGACACAATATTCCTTACATGAAATCACTTTAAGTCATGACCCGTAACTAGTCATCCACTAGATAATAATACATATGTACAACCTCATACATGTATTCTTAGTATAAAATAACAATGTAGTTTTTGTGTATTTGAACTTAAATGTTTTTTTTATTCTTTTTATTCAATAAGACTTAAATACATTCTAATTATGCCTTATAATAATTAATTTTATATTTTTTAATTAAAAATAAAATTTATTGACCAAGGTATAATTTCATGGCATTTAACCGGTTAACAATATCATTAAACATGTTTCCTCACTTTGGTTGGTATATTTGTCAAATTTAGATCCTTCACAACTATTAAGCACAAGTTTTATATAGAATTTAACTTACTCATCAACTAGAGACAAGTTGATACATAAATTAAGTTTGTTGCGTTCAAATGACGTTATATGCTAATTTTCACAAACTGGTGATGGGTTGTAATCATACGTCGTAATGTAATTTATCATTAGTTACTTTTTTTATTTTTCACAAGAACTTATCTAATTAAAACTTGTTAAATTACTTCAACCATTTTTGATAAAATATTCATATTTCTTAATAATCAAAACATGGTATCGTACGATAGTTCCTATTTTTGCCAATTGTTACATTCTTCGCCCGTTAAAAGAATTTCGCCCCGAAATTGAACTTGTAGACGCGATATCACTAAAAAAATTAGGGGTATTTCTTTTTCATTTGATCCTCGCATTCGCAGGTGAATTATGGTCCTTTCTGGGAGTTCCAACGAACTTTCATGATAGGAATACAACTTTGTTTTAAACGTTTCACTTCTCGATGCATAATTTCCACATGTTCTTCAATGAAGTGGAGTTTTGTGTTTAGTTGTATCTTTTCGAGAGGTATTACACTGGTGTCGTCCGATATACACTTTTTCAGGTTGGATACATGGAATACATTGTGTACTTTGCTCAGTTTTTGAGGTAGCTTTAGTCGATACGCAACAGGACCAATTCTGTCAAGAATTTCGAAAGGTCCAATGTATCTTGTGTAACGTCTGGGATTTATAAGGTATTATTTATATTTATATAAGGTTAATGCATTTGGTTTGGGCTTGGACAATTGGGTCCTTGTGATTGGGCCGAGAGGTTCTGTACGCGGGGGGTACCATGCCATGTACGCTCAGCGTACTCAAGAGATAAGGACGCGGATGCCATGCACGTACTCCTAGCGTACCAAAGGGTATGCGCAGCGTATGCATGCAGTCTCTAAAACCCTAAAATTTAGGGTTTTCACCTTATTTAAACAACTTATAATCTTCAAATCCTTACCCTCTCAACCTCCCTTTCCCTCTCAGTGCCCACTCGAACCCTAATCCTCTTGTTTGTATTTTGGATCTTACTTTGAGTTTTTTGGTGTAACTTTGGTGATTTTGAAGAAGGAGAAAGGACTTGAATAGAGCTTGTAGATCCAGGGAATTAGCACCATTTCTGACTCATATGAGGAATCAAGCTTCAAACTTGACCATTGCATGCTTAGTTGTAGTGTTGGGGTGTTTTATGGGTTATTTTGGATCCATTGTTGAGGTTTCTTGTATCTTGATTATTACAAACCGTAAGAGCTATCCTTTTGAGCTCTTGGGAGTATTTAGACTCATAAAAACCGGACCTTGATGGTTAAGCCACAACCATGCAAGTGTTTGATGGTCACAATGTTAATTTAAGGACTTAATTCAAGTTTTGACCCCCATCTATGCATGCAAAGACATAAAGTTTGTAACTTTATGGATTAGGACATATTAAGGACCTGGACATATATTTTTGACGTTAGGACTTAATGGATTAAGTCACAAAAGGAGTCTCAAGGAAGCTGGCCTATACGCTGGGTGAACACCCTGGTACATTGCGCGTACTGGGTCAACTTCCGCTTTTGGTCAAGGCCAATGTATGTTAGGCGTACGTGCCAGGTATGCCGCACGTATGCATGTAGGGTGGTGTATATGGATTTTTGGGCCTTAGAAGTTTGGGCCTACATTATTGGGCCTCATGGGCCGCTGTGGAATAAGGTATCTAGGCATAAATCTAAGATTTATAGTTTTGGCCCTTTTGGGTCATATTTGGCCATCCGAAATTATTTATTTCGGGCTAAGGATTTATTAAGCTTTCGATAAGGCCCATTTGAGGAGTTGGGCCCAATTCAGAATTAGGCCATTGGTGGGCCACTTGTAGGTTTGGGAAGACAATTTAGATTTGGGGCCTTTCATGTTATGGTATTGGGCCTTAGGCATTGGCCCAATTATATCAAAGGTAAAATGGTCATTTTACCCTAAGAAGGATTATTACTTTTTGATTAAGTGTTATTGTGGTAATGATAGCTCGGGGAATCGTTGGAACTACTGTTAGAGATTTATTACCGTGAGATTCTGCCTTCAGCTTTACGAGGTGAGTTACCTTCCTGTAGGAGTGGGTCGAAGGCACCAATTCCGACCTACTAATAGTTTTTTATGGTAGAGACGATTATATTCGTGATAATTGTCTGGTATATCATTACATGTTATGATTTATGTGCTTATTGCTATGTTATTATGTGGTAGTGGTAGGGGTGAAATAGTCCCCGTAACCGGTTGAAATAAACCGGAGGGTAGGTCGGGCACCCAGATATGCCTGACAGGGTAGGTCGAGCACCCATATATGTTTGACAGCATTGGTTGGGCACCCAGATATGTCTAACACGGTAGGCCGGGCACCAAGATATTCCTGACAATGTATGATTATGTGGTATGATGGGGGAACTCACTAAGCTTTGTGCTTACAGTTTTCAGTTTTGGTTTTAGGTACCTCTTCTTCGAAGGGAAAGGAGCCGACATGATTGCAGCGCATCACACTATTATTCCGCACATGAGATTCTTGGGAGATAAACTTTGATGATGTTTTATTATGACATGTTTTGATTATAGACATTTGGTTTTATTATGGGATGACACGATCAATATTTTTAATACTAATGGTTTCTTTATTATTTATTTAAAAATGAAAATTTTGGTCTTAATTTTTGGGATGTTACAAGTTGGTATTAGAGCCTTGGTTTTAGGGATTCGAACACACCTTCAAGGGTGTCTGGACTCAAATTGAGGGTTTGAGAAAAAATTTCAATGAAAACAATTTTCTAAAAATTAGACTTAAGGGTTTTAAGAAAGAACAAGGAGTGTGATGTGTGCAATCGGCCGAGTTCAAGTAAGTTTCCCCAAGATACCATACATGTTTGGTATGATATATGATATGATTATGAGAATTGCGTGCTAGGATAGGGCTAAGGATCTAGGAAGGATGCCTTATATGCCTATTCTATGTGTATGAGAATTGCATGCTAGATTAGGGCTAAGGATCTAGGAAAATGCCTTATATGCCTACTGTATGTGTATTGTATTCTAGATTAGGGCTAAGGATCTAGGAAGATGCCTTATATGCCTGCTGTATGTGCTTATTGAACATCATATTAGTAATGATTAATCAATAATGCTTGGTTTTGGTTACTCAATGCTCGAATGTTGTTTGCTTTGTGCTTTTAGGAGTGTTAGTTATCTTTAATTAACTAATAAACAAATACGTTAAGTTACATATTACGAGGACTAAATAATTTCAAATGGTTAGGTCTAGCCCTATTTCACAGCACTAGTTTGAGTCCAACCGTTGTAGGGTAGGGCCTCTCATTCAAAGAATTATCTGGTCTTAGTAATATGTAATGGTATTCGCGAGCTAGTTAGGGAGAGATAGCAAGGACTTCTTATGCAGCTGATGGTAGAGAGTAGGTCGGAGATTACCCTAGGGCAAGCCTAGGATGAGATTAGCTTTGAGAGTAGTAGTAGTAAAAGGGACTTGGTGAATCCCAAAAGGGTAGAAGTCGTCATAGGACTTTTGGAGTTCACTTGTCAAGGTGGCCAACATGATACAAGACACTTTCGTGGCATTCTTCTTATGAGTCCTAAACTCAGCGATCTCCTCAGGAGTAGAAGACGACTCATCGATTTCCTTAAGCTCTTTATCGAGGACATATTCCATTTCCTCATAGCGAGTGACAATCCTAATGTTCCTAATCCAGTCATTGAAGTTGGTACCATCGAAGATGACTCTCCCACACAGGTTCATGAGAGAGAAGGATCCAATAGGGTTTGAGCCAGAAGCAGTATTGGAAGACATCTGAAAAAGAAAGACAAACTTTAGATTAGATAAGAGTCCTTAATATAACACCCAAAATGAAATATTAAAGCTAGGACCCAACACAATATTTTACAGTTTGGAAGAGGGATGTCGTAATCCAATTTCCACCATGAAAAACGAAATTGATTATTAAGTTTTAATTGGATTGAAATTCCTAGATTCCTTTGAGATTCATTGAAATTTTCAATGACATGTTTAAATCTCGATTATGCCCTTCAAGTTTGTGACTGGGATACTGAGGATCACAAACAATGTGTGAATAACCATGCAAATGTGCTTGGTACACTCGATGTCATTTATCACCTAATCAATGTGTCGGTTAACCACACACGCTCCATCGATCTGTGACAAACATCAAGCTACCCTTTGCCACCCTTACTAGTCCAAGTTAATGTGCTGATTAACCACACACGCTCCATTAACGACTTGGAAAGGTGCAAAGTGCAGTTTCATGGATTAGCATCAATTTCACATTTTTCCTAAAGTAACTAAGATTGAGAATTTAATAAAACATTTAGTTACTTATAATTATCATTATACTTTTAGCGAGAATTAATTTCCTATCCTACCCTTTCGGCTAACGACCCTCCACCAGTCAAGGAAGCGGTGGGTGAGAGTGGACACCCATTAAACCACCATTTTATAGGCAGTAACCTTATACCCACCTTATAGACCGAATTCGTGAATAAGGCCTACTAACGGTAAGACTGACTTGTCTTATATATATATATATATGTAATTATTAAACTTTTAATATTATAATAGTATAAAGGTTGAATTTTAAACTTTTAAAATTCTAGGGTTTGGAATTAAAGTATTCATAAGTGTGACTTTACAAATTCCAAAACTTGAGGGCAAGTTTTGAAACTCTTCAAAACTTTTCATTTCCATAACTTATGAGTTTAATGACTTTTTAAAGAATTTTTTTTCATTATCCATAACTTGAGGACAAGTTATGGATTCCATTAAAGGCATTTAGATCATTATTTTAATTAACAAAATAATTAAATAATTCATCCATGATCTAATTAAACTAATAAGAACAAGATAATCCATATCAACAGTCTTCAAGAAATTAGCCTAATCATATAAACTAGTACAAATGTTGAAATTATGACAATTATGTTTTAACTGGATAAGCATGATCATTATCATATCATAAAACAAATTTCATGGTTCAAAAAACAGTTTGGGGGTAATGATCCTAGTCCAATTCTGGCCAAAAAATCGAAATTCTGTACACAGGAGCACCAACTCGGTGAGTACATGAAATGGACTCGTTAGGTTGGTCTGTTTTCGAGTGGACTCGTCGAGTCAACCAGTGGACTCGGCGAGTTCACCAGTCAGAAGGCGGAAAATCAATTTTTTCAACTGTGAAAACCAATAAGCATCAAGTATAACAGAAAACAATCCTAGGCTCTGATACCACTGATGGGTTTTGAGCACTCTAAAAACCTTATGGTGCACATGCAACCCTAAATTCTTTGGATCTATGTTTTCTCTTATTATACATGCAATTTGATTTTCCATAACATTGTCCTAACTAGAATACAAAGCATGGATACTTGAATAACAAAAAAACTAGTTAGATGACTTACCTCTTCTTGTAGCTTGTTAACTTGGACCTTTAAGAGCCTAGCACCCCAAATGTGATGCCTCAAATGCTTCACAAAACACCACCAACAATGGATGACTTGAGAGAGAGTGACTTGCACAAAATCAGCTCCTATGATCTTCTTGAACCACTAGTGCCAATTTTAGGAGCTAAGGGGCTTATTTTATAGTGTGGCAAAGTCTAGGGTTACATCCATGTAAACCCTAATGAACATGACCTTTCATATTACTTAGGCTCCATAGGTTAAACCTCCATGGACTATCCATGGACTTATAGCCCAACCTAAATAACCATTGGCCCACACTATAAGAACCATTGAACCGTGCTACTCTCGGTCAAGTACATACCAATTATAGTTATGGACTTAGACACCTTATCCAATACTATGATGATTGTAGGTGGTTGAGTTTGGAGCGGTGTTTGGGAGTTTGACGTTATCATCCAGTGCTACTTGTAAGGTGAGTTTTCCTCACTATACTCAAGGGTCGAAGGCACCAAGGTCAACCCTTTGAATTATTATCCTGCTTTAGTATTAGTGTGATCTGTAGATTGGTATCCTGGTAAATAGGATGTTTCTATGTGGTTATGATCGGTTAGATCAGTATCTTGGTAGATAGGATGTTGTTATGCTTAGAGATCTGTAGATCAGTTTGACTGTCTGTAGACTGTTATGTGATTATCTGATATATGTGCACATGATTGATTGGTAGTTGAGGCTTATCTACTTTGTGCAAGAGACAACAGACCGGGGCATTCCAACCCTATGGTTGTGGGCCAAGAGTATTCCATCCAGAGGATGACTGGACTCATAGTATGTGGGAAATCCAACCCGGTAGTTGTGGGTCGAGGGTATACCATCCTAAGGATGGTTGGACCAATAGTGTGTTGGCATTCCAATCCGATGGCTGATTGGACCCATAGTATGCTTTCATTATCCGTGTGTTATTTGTTGTGCAGGTATTTCGGGGGAAGTCACTAAGCTTCGGGCTAACAGTTTTGGATTTTGTTTCAGGTACTTCAGATGATCGCGGGAAGGCGAAGGCTTGATCATGCACCTCCTCACGCTTTATGATTTTGATTTCTGGGGTACTCTGATATGAAACTATTTTGAAAACCTTTTGTAATAAATAATGGTTTTTGGATGCTTGAAAAAGTTTAAAATTTTCATGAATTTTTCGGATGTTACACTGGGGATAGGGATTTTGAGAAATAGGAGTAGAAGACTAATAGGACTTAGTCAAAATACTTACTTGTACAAGGTGCTGAAACGTTCTAGCATGGAGAATTCCAAGAAAGGGGAGCTGCCTATCTAGAGCAATACCAAACTGAGTAAGACTCAAAGTCCGAGTGTCGATGCCGAGATAGCGGAAATGAGTCGAGTGCCATATGCTTCCACCATTGGCTCGATCATGTACGCTATGACATGTACTCGCCCTGATGTGGCTTTTGCGTTGAGCATGGTTAGCTGATATCAAGGGAACCTGGGTAGAGCTCACTAGACAACAGTTAAGAACATTCTTAAGTACCTGCGAAGGACTAATGATTGGTTACTTACACTTGGTGGGAGTGATGACATGAGAGTGACAGGGTATAGTGACACCAACTTTCAAACTGAGAGAGATAACTTCCGCTCTCAGTCTGGCTGGGTGTTTACTCTAAATGGAGGACGTGACATCCCCATTTTCACGGCCAGAAAAGACCAATTTTGTTTATGCTTTATAAAAATCAGAGTACCTCTTTTAATAAAAGTGTTGCAGAATTTGTTCCCAGAAAAAACATGATAAATACGTTATCACAACATTTCCTGAGAAATGTATTTAATTCATTTTAAAACATTTAGGATGTCATCGTCAATACAGAAACATAAGCATAAACAGAACTTATATTTATTTACACTAGTGATTTACATCTCTTTAATCTCTCAGTGTAATGTAACTTCGTATCGACACCTGTGATACAAATAAGCTTGAGTGTGTTAGGTTGGGAAACCTGGTGAGTACATAGGGATTTCAATCCCATAATGTCATATCATATATATAATTTAGAACCCACAAAATATACAATTTCCCCATATTTATAATCAACTCTTACCCCACCCTGTCAATCCTCACAACGAGACTATCCATACTCTCGGACCTTAAGTTTTACCTCTTACTCCCAGATGTAATCCATGTTCTCGGATCAATAATTGTGCCCATTCAATACTCTTGGATTAGGGACAAGTGTCTATGTCTAAATCCATACTCACAGATTAATGACGGATAACTATGTCATGTCCATACTCCCGGATTAAAGACAATTGACTACGTCTTAATCCATACTCCCGGATTAATGACATTTGACTAGGTCCAATCCATACACTCGGACTAGGGACAATGACTATGTCTAATCCATTCTCCCAGATTAATGACATATATTAAAGTTCTATTCTCTGAGTATAACTCACTCTTACTCGTAAGAAGATACTACCCAATATTCCTCATAATTAATTTAGGTTTACTCTTTATCCTAAATCATAATATATAATTAGGTATGTTCTTTAACACATATTTCAGGCAACATCAAATAACTCGCACATAAACATATATTTAATACTTCAATCAATACTTGTATTAAAATCATGTTCATGAACGAGACTATGCACTCACTTGTTAAAGTGATGATTCCAAACTCGGGCAACACTTCGCTTCTAGCGATTCTATTTTCCTTCGAGGAAACCTAACATTATTATTGCTAAGTTTTAGTCTAATCTTTATTGCAACTAATTATTAGTCTAGATTCATCATTAACTCAAAGTATACTTCATGATCTATCAAGTAAGGAACAACCAGGTAGGATCATATCGGTGGTAGGGTCCGTTTGGTATACGAAGTATACTGTTTGAAAATCCCACTTTAAACACCTCACTAAATCACAGCCTAGACATCATCCCCGTAAGTAGATCAATCAGTATAACGACTTGGAATTACTGATAAATCTTGTTAATAAGTTCATAATAACGATAATGAACTTAAACATAAGTTATACTTAAAGTAGGGTAAACATAACTCACTTACCGGGGGTTTTCTTAAAAATTGGGTTTTGCAGGATCAAAGTTTCAGAGCCAAAAGCTCTTATTCTCGGAGCTGTCGGGCGCTCCGGGGCTTTCCTCTAGTGCCTTGAGGCTACTAGGGCTTTACGAGGGGTTTTGGGGGTTTTAGAGAGTGTGTAGACAGAAGAAAGAATGGGAAAGGTGTGTAGAATGCAGGGGGTTTACGCCCTTATTTATAGGCTGAAAAACTGCCCTACTCGTTGAATGGGTGCCACATGTCACCCTCTGGTGGCTAGGCGTCGAGAGAAAGCCTTGGCCCAGATTCAGCCACGTCACCCCTTTCGCAACAGCACCATGCCGACTTCTAAACCCCGTAACTTTTGCATACGATATATCCACACGTACGTATTGACAAGATCTACAACTCCCCTTTTGACTGCGTTGGCTATTTCTCGACCGATTTTAAATTTAACAGTATGAGAAGATTACACGGTTAAATAACCGTTTAGAATTCATAACTTCTACATACGAACTCCATTTTCGTCTGTATCTTTATTGTTGAGCTCCTATTAATGAGATCTTCAATTCTCATTTAGGTTGCATTGGCCAAAAATGGATCGACTTAAAATTCGAATTTCTGGCTGTACACTACTATGCCAAAACTTAGAAAAATCATAACTTCGTCATACGAAGTCAGATTTGGGCATTCTTTTTGTGAACGCTCTCGGTTTGATGTAAACTAAAACTTTCATTTAGACCCCTAAGGATAAAAAGTAGTTTATAAAAAATTCACTTTTTACATTACGCGGTGTCGTGCCGGTTTTGCGGTAAAACTTCGACGAGCCATAACTTCTTCGTTGTAATTCGGATTTCGGCATTCTTTATATGTACGGAACCCTTGTGACATATACTATAACTTGGTAAAGACTATTCATTCAGAATAATATTCTATCAAAAAGTCATTTTTGACGGTTATTGTCTCTAATTTGACTAGACCGAATCTGTGGGCATTATAATTATCTCCCCCTTAGGATGATTACGTCCCGTAATCATCAATAAAACAGGGCTTGTATAATGACTCCATACGTTATCTCTTCATCCTAGGTAATAATCGTAACTCTTACATCCTTTCAAACGAGTATTTAACTCTTGGACTTCTTGACTACTAGCGGTGCTCAATCTTGCACCCACTGTTCATACCGTGTTGGACTTTCAATCAGAACCTGTGAGTTAGAATCTTGATTCTTATTAGAAACTCCTGATCCTTCATAAACATACTTTACTTCGATTATCGTAACAGACTGATGGGTCATGTTCTAATGACCTCTCATCATATGATGCAATGCTTAGACTCAGGTCTTTTAGAATCAAATTCTAGAAAGGAATATACTTTACTTCATGTTCTAATGTGATATAATCACATTCTAGCATGAAACACTTCTAGCTACAAGTTTCTTAATCTAACAACGATCACGAAACTACTATTGATTGTTTCGATTATCTTTCACTTCAATCTCCTGGCTTAATTCAGATGCTACATTGAACTTAGTTCTCTGAACCATACATATCTTATCCGGACTCTATTTGATATGACCACTCGGGTCGAAATAACAATCATCTTCTTAGTCATTACCGAAACAATGATAACGACATACACGAATAAAACGAAATCAAATACTAGCTTCTTGGTAACCTTGTGATTTTCCTGATCCAAACGTGAGTCATGTGCTTCCGGTAGTATAGGCCTCTACTACCATTCACACCTACTCATACTCGTCCCAAGTATTGTCTCACAGTTTTCCCAAGTCACCATACAAGAAAATCACACAATAGCTTAACATATCAGATAGAAAAACAAAGGGTTTATATTATTCCTTGAAACGATTACATAAGTGTTCAAGTTCACCCTAGACTATGCCTCTAATAGGCTACACCACCTTATACTAACTGCATGACTACTTTATAACCTAATCTTCGGATATCAGTTCTCATTCCTGATGCCTTGCATTGTCATCTGCTTCGTCAAGGATCATATGAAATGCTCTTGCCTTCGGCTTTGGAGGTACATTTGGTATTGCGGCTTCTTCTTTCCTTGGGTATTCTTGCTTGAAGTGTCCTTCCTCACCACACTTAAAGCAGACTTTTCTCTTGGTGGTGCATTAGTTGGTATAATGACTAACCTTCCCGCATTTGAAGCAGGTCATTTCTTTAGAGCATCTCCCAATGTGCTTCCTTCTGCACTTTTCACACCATTGTGCTCCTTCCCCAGACTTCGAGAATTTTCTCTTCTCGTCGGACCTTGTGGATCCTTCAAACTTTCTCTTATCGCCAACTTCAACCTTGCTGGTGGCTCTTCCCTTGATCATATCTTCAACAGATTTGGCAGCCCAGATAGCAGCCTCTAGAGTAGGTGCCTGACGCACTGACACCACATACTCCCAGGGAAGTCCCTTTGCATACTTGTTGACTTTTGTTAGCTCGTATGGGACAAGGAGCAAAGAAAAATCCATTTTGTCCATGAATTTGTTGGTGTATTCATCGATAGACATGCTTACTTTCTTCAAAGTAAGGAATTGGTTCTCTAGCTCGAGCAGGTTTTGGGCTGAGCAGTACTTGCGCTAGAATTGCACCAAAAACTCTGCCCAAGTCAGTTGCAGGGGCTCATTGGGGCTTAGAGTCTTCCCCAGGGTGTTCCACTAGCAAACAACGCCTTCTCTGAATTGACGTACTGCAAACGTGGTTTGTATCTTGCCTTTGCAACCACATGTCATGAAGGCTAATTCCATCTCCGAGATCCAATCCATGAATCCGATCGGATCTTCCTTCCTAGTGAAAGTCGATGGCTTGCAAGTTAGAAAATCTTTGTACTTGCATCCATTCCTCACGACTCCGTCATCTTGATTGTTCCTCCTAATCACCGGCGGATCAGCTTGACCAACGGTCCTCCTATCATTCCCTTGCTCAGACTGCCCGTCATTCAGATCGAGCTGTTCAATAGGTATCATAAGTTCCTCTTGATTTTTTTGAAGTAAACGCCTTGTTTCCACCATTTGACAATCCAACATCATCTGGATCAACGCTTGAACTCCGGCCATTGTGATTGGCTAAGGAGCGGCAACAACAACAGGTATTTGCTCAAGCACTGGTGGTTGATTCATGTTTCCATTTGCTTTCCTAACTCCACTTCGGGTTCTTTCCATTTTGATCTATACACCAAATCAGATGTTTGGTGTGTAATGACGAGAATTAAGATAGGATAGATTTTATTTACGATCGATGTGTGAACCTCCCCATCACTCCAAAAAGTTACATGCCAGTTCTAATACCGTATTTAAATGTTTAAAAATCTGAACACAGATCCGGTCGGCAACAGACCATAGATTCGATCATACATTTAGCATCATAAATCATCATAAATCACTTAAAATTTATTAGACATACTCCTCACGATCATCGCTTAGCATTTTAAGTTTAAGTCTAGAAATAAATACATATTCCTAGTTTGCTTAAACTAATGCACTGATACCAACTATGACATCCCCATTTTCACGGCCAGAAAAGACGGATTTTGTTTATGCTTTATAAAAATCAGAGTACCTCTTCTAATAAAAGTGTTGCAGAATTTTTTCCCAGAAAACATGATAAATATGTTATCAAAGCATTTCCTAAGCCATGTATTTTATTAATTTTAAAACATTTGGGATGTCGTCATCAATATAGAAACATAAGCATAAACAGAATTTACATTTATTTACACTAGGGATCTACATCTCTTTAATCTCTCGGTGTAATGTAACATCATATCGACACCTGTGATACAAATAAGCTTGAGTGGGTCAGGTTGGGAAACTTGGTGAGTACATAGGGATTTCAATCCCACAATGTTATATCATATATATAATTTAGAACTCACAAAATATACAATTTCCCTATATTTATAATCAACTCTTACCCCAACCCGTCAATCCTCACAACGAGACTATCCATACTCTCGGACCTTAAATTTTACCTCTTACTCCCAGATGTAATCCAAGTTCTACGATCAATAATTATGCCCATTCCATACTCTCGGATTAGGGACAAGTGTCTACGTCTAAATCCATACTCCCGGATTAATGACGGATAACTATGTCCTATCCATACTCCCGGACTAAGGACAACTAACTATGTCTTAATCCATACTCCCGGATTAATGACATTTGACTATGTCCAATCCATACTCTCGGACTAGGGACAATGAGTATGTCTAATCCATGCTCCCGGATTAATGACATATATTAAAGTTATATTCTCTAAGTATAACTCACTCTTACTCGTAAGAAGATACTACCCAATATTCCTCATAATTAATTTAGGTTTACTCTTTATCCTAAATCATAATATATAATTAGGTATGTTCTTTAACACGTATTTCAGGCAACATCAAATAACTCGCACATAAACATATATTTAATACTTCAATCAATACTTGTATTAAAATCATGTTCATGAACGAGACTATGCACTCACTTGTTAAAGTGACGATTCCAAACTCGGGCAACGCTTCACTTCTAACGATTCTATTTTCCTTCGATGAAACCTAGCATTATTATTGCTAAGTTTTAGTCTAATCTTTATTGCAACTAATTATTAGTCTAGATTCATCATTAAGTCAAAGTCTACTTCATGATCTATCAAGTAAGGAACAACCAGGTAGGATCATATCAGAGGTAAGGTCCGTTTGGTATACGAAGTATACTGTTTGGAAATCCCACTTTAAACACCTCACTAAATCACAGCCTAGACATCATCCCTGTAAGTAGATCAATCAGTATAATAAATTGGAATCACTGATAAATCTTGTTTATAAGTTCATAATAACGGTAATGAACTTAAACATAAGTTATACTTAAAGTAGGGTAAGCATAAATCACTTACCGGGGGTTTTCTTAAAAACCGGGCTTCACTGGAGTAGAGTTTCAAAGCCGAAAGCTCTTATTCTCGGAGCCGTCGGGCTCTCTGGGGATTTCCTCTAGTGCCTTGAGGCTAATAGGGCTTTAGGAGAGGGTTTGGGGGTTTTAGAGAGTGTTTAGAGAGAAGAAATGATGGGAAAGGTGTGAAGAATGGAGGGGGTTTACGCCCTTATTTATAGGCTGAAAAACTACCCTACTCGTCGAGTAGGTCTTCCAACTCATTGTGTAGGTGCCACATGTCACCCTCTGGTGGCAAGGCATAGGGAGAAAGCCTTGGCCCAGATTCAGCCACGTCACCCCTTTCGCAACAACACCAAGTCGACTTCTAAACCCCGTAACTTTCGCATACGAGCTCTTATTTTGACGTTCTTTATATCCACACGTAGGTATTGACAAGATATACAATTCTCCTTTTGACTCCATCGGCTAATTCTTGACCGATTTTAAATTTAACAGTATAAGAAGATTGCATTGTTAAATGACAGTTTAGAATTCATAACTTCTACATACGGACTCCATTTTTGTATGTATTTTTATCGTTGAGCTCCTATTAATGAGATATTCAATTCTTATTTAGGTTGAGTTGGCCAAAAAAGGATCGATTTAAAATTCGAATTCTGGGTTGTACATTGCTATGCCAAAACTTAGAAAAATTATAACTTCCTCATACGAAGTCAGATTTGGGCGTTCTTTTTATGCACGCTCTCGGTTTGATGTATACTACAAATTTCATTTAGATCCCTAAGGTTAAAAAGTAGTTTATAAAAAATGCACTTTTTACGTTACGCGGTGTCATGCCAGTTTTGCCGTAAAACTTCGACGGGCCATAACTTCTTCGTTATAATTCGGATTTCGACGTTCTTTATATGTACAAAACCCTTGTGACATATACTATAACTTGGTTAAGATTATTCATTAAAAATAATCTTCCATAAAAAAATCATTTTTGATGGTTATTGTCTCTAATTTAACTAACCTGAATCTGTGGGCGTTACAAAGGAGCAGTGACTTAGGGAAGTTCCAAGAAGGAGACCGTGGCTGATTCAACGTGCGAATCAAAGTACATAGCAGCGAGCGAAGCATCTAAGGAGGCGATATGGTTTAAGAACTTCATTGTAGAGCTTGGAGTTGTACCAGCCATAAAGGAGCCCATGGAGATTTTCTGTGATAATGAAAGAGCGGTTTCCATAGCCAAGGAACCAAGAGATCATGGTAGATCCAGACACATCGATAGAAAATACCACTTCATCAGACATCGAGTAGAAGAAGGACCCCTCGTGGTCAATAGGGTATCGTCAGAAGAAAATCCTACAAATCCACTCACATAGGGTCTAAGTAGGATCAAGCATGTTCAGCATGCGATGAGCATTTGTCTGAAGGACGATACTAGTTTTAGTGATTAGATAGATGTTTAGAAACTTGTAATAGATAAATTTAATTGACATTTGGTGATTATATAATGGAGATTTATATATGAGTATTTTTTTCTATCTTGTGTCAATTGCTTACTATTGTTTCATTTTTTGCATGTTTTACTTCCTGAATAATTAGATTGTCCAAATTATCCACAGTCG